>NW_027141523.1:47500-85000 GCF_036365525.1 Heterodontus francisci | reverse complement strand
CTTATATATATACACACACACACACCACAGTCCAGGCCCTGAGACTTATATATATACATACACACACACACACCACAGTCCAGGCCCAGAGATTTATATATATACACATACACACACCACAGTCCAGGCCCTGAGACTTATATATATACACACACACACCACAGTCCATGCCCTGACACTTATATATATACACACACACACACCACAGTCCAGGCCCTGAGACTTATACATATACACACACACACCACAGTCCATGCCCTGAGACTTATATATATACACACACACACACCACAGTCCAGGCCCAGAGACTTATATATATACACACACACACACCACAGTCCAGGCCCTGAGATTTATATATATACACACACACACCACAGTCCAGGCCCTGAGACTTATATATATACACACACACACACCACAGTCCAGGCCCTGAGACTGAGATATATACATACACACACACACCACAGTCCAGGCCCAGAGACTTATATATATACACACACACACACCACAGTCCAGACCCTGAGACTTATATATATACACACACACACCACAGCCCATGCCCTGAGACTTATATATATACACACACACACCACAGTCCAGGCCCTGATACTTATATATATACACACACACACACCACAGTCCAGGCCCAGAGACTTATATATATACACACACACACACCACGGTCCAGGCCCTGAGACTTATATATATACACACACACACACCACAGTCCAGGCCCTGAGACTTATATATACACACACACACCACAGTCCATGCCCTGAGACTTATATATATATACACACACACACACCACAGTCCATGCCCTGAGACTTATATATATACACACACACACCACAGTCCATGCCCTGAGACTTATATATACACACACACACCACAGTCCAGGCCCTGAGACTTATATATATACACACACACACACCACAGTCCATGCCCTGAGACTTATATATATATACACACACACACCACAGTCCAGGCCCTGAGACTTATATATATACACACACACACCACCGTCCAGGCCCTGAGACTTATATATATACACAGACACACCACAGTCCAGGCCCTGAGACTTATATATATACACACACACACACCACAGTCCAGGCCCAGAGACTTATATATATACACACACACACCACAGTCCAGGCCCTGAGACTTATATATATACACACACACACCACCGTCCAGGCCCTGAGACATATATATATACACAGACACACCACAGTCCAGGCCCAGAGACTTATATATATACACACCCACACACCACAGTCCATGCCCTGAGACTTATATATATACACACCCACACACCACAGTCCATGCCCTGAGACTTATATATATACACACACACACCACAGTCCAGGCCCTGAGACTTATATATATACACACACACACCACCGTCCAGGCCCTGAGACTTATATATATCCACAGACACACCACAGTCCAGGCCCAGAGACTTATATATATACACACACACACCACAGTCCAGGCCCTGAGACTTATATATATACACACACACACACCACAGTCCAGGCCCTGAGACTTATATATATATACACACACACCACAGTCCAGACCCTGATACTTATATATATACACACACACACCACAGTCCATGCCCTGAGACTTATATATATACACACACACACACCACAGTCCAGACCCTGAGACTTATATATATACACACACACACACCACAGTCCATGCCCTGAGACTTATATATATATACACACACACCACAGTCCATGCCCTGAGACTTATATATACACACACACACCACAGTCCAGACCCTGAGACTTATATATACACACACACACCACAGTCCAGGCCCTGAGACTTATATATATACACACACACACCACAGTCCAGGCCCTGAGACTTATATATACACACACACACACCACAGTCCAGACCCTGAGACTTATATATACACACACACACCACAGTCCAGACCCTGAGACTTATATATATACACACACACGACAGTCCAGGCCCTGAGACTTATATATATACACACACACCACAGTCCATGCCCTGAGACTTATATATACACACACACACCACAGTCCAGGCCCTAAGACTTATATATATACACACACACCACAGTCCAGACCCTGAGACTTATATATATACACACACACACACCACAGTCCAGGCCCTGAGACTTATATATATACACACACACCTCAGTCCAGACCCTGAGACTTATATATACACACACACACCACAGTCCAGACCCTGAGACTTATATATATATACACACACACACCACAGTCCAGGCCCTGAGACTTATATATATACATACACACACACACACCACAGTCCAGGCCCAGAGACTTATATATATACACACACACACACCACTGTCCAGGCCCTGAGACTTATATATATACACACACACACACCACAGTCCAGGCCCTGAGACTTATATATATATACACACACTCACCACAGTCCAGGCCCTGAGACTTATATATATACACACACACAGCACAGTCCAGGCCCTGAGACTCATATATATACACAGACACACACCACAGTCCAGGCCCTGAGACTTATATATATACACACACACACACCACAGTCCAGGCCCTGAGACTTATATATATACATACACACACACACACCACAGTCCAGGCCCAGAGACTTATATATATACACACACACACACCACAGTCCAGGCCCTGAGACTTATATATATACACACACACACCACAGTCCATGCCCTGAGACTTATATATATACACACACACACACCACAGTCCAGGCCCTGAGACTTATACATATACACACACACACCACAGTCCATGCCCTGAGACTTATATATATACACACACACACACCACAGTCCAGGCCCAGAGACTTATATATATACACACACACACACCACAGTCCAGGCCCTGAGACTTATATATATACACACACACACCACAGTCCAGGCCCTGAGACTTATATATATACACACACACACACCACAGTCCAGGCCCTGTGACTTATATATATACACACACACACCACAGTCCATGCCCTGAGACTTATATATATACACACACACACCACAGTCCAGGCCCTGATACTTATATATATACACACACACACACCACAGTCCAGGCCCAGAGACTTATATATATACACACACACACACCACGGTCCAGGCCCTGAGACTTATATATATATACACACACACACACCACAGTCCAGGCCCTGAGACTTATATATACACACACACACCACAGTCCATGCCCTGAGACTTATATATATATACACACACACACCACAGTCCATGCCCTGAGACTTATATATATACACACACACACCACAGTCCATGCCCTGAGACTTATATATACACACACACACCACAGTCCAGGCCCTGAGACTTATATATATACACACACACACACCACAGTCCATGCCCTGAGACTTATATATATACACACACACACCACAGTCCAGGCCCTGAGACTTATATATATACACACACACACACCACCGTCCAGGCCCTGAGACTTATATATATACACAGACACACCACAGTCCAGGCCCTGAGACTTATATATATACACACACACACACCACAGTCCAGGCCCAGAGACTTATATATATACACACACACACCACAGTCCAGGCCCTGAGACTTATATATATACACACACACACCACCGTCCAGGCCCTGAGACTTATATATATACACAGACACACCACAGTCCAGGCCCAGAGACTTATATATATACACACCCACACACCACAGTCCATGCCCTGAGACTTATATATATACACACCCACACACCACAGTCCATGCCCTGAGACTTATATATATACACACACACACCACAGTCCAGGCCCTGAGACTTATATATATACACACACACACCACCGTCCAGGCCCTGAGACTTATATATATACACAGACACACCACAGTCCAGGCCCAGAGACTTATATATATACACACACACACCACAGTCCAGGCCCTGAGACTTATATATATACACACACACACACCACAGTCCAGGCCCTGAGACTTATATATATATACACACACACCACAGTCCAGACCCTGATACTTATATATATATACACACACACACCACAGTCCATGCCCTGAGAATTATATATATACACACACACACCACAGTCCAGGCCCTGAGACTTATATATATATACACACACACACCACAGTCCAGGCCCTGAGACTTATATATATACACACACACACACCACAGTCCAGACCCTGAGACTTATATATATACACACACACACACCACAGTCCATGCCCTGAGACTTATATATATATACACACACACCACAGTCCAGACCCTGAGACTTATATATACACACACACACCACAGTCCAGACCCTGAGACATATATATACACACACACACCACAGTCCAGGCCCTGAGACTTATATATATATACACACACACCACAGTCCAGGCCCTGAGACTTATATATACACACACACACACCACAGTCCAGACCCTGAGACTTATATATACACACACACACCACAGTCCAGACTCTGAGACTGATATATATACACACACACCACAGTCCAGGCCCTGAGACTTATATATATACACACACACCACAGTCCATGCCCTGAGACTTATATATACACACACACACCACAGTCCAGGCCCTGAGACTTATATATATACACACACACCACAGTCCAGACCCTGAGACTTATATATATACACACACACACACCACAGTCCATGCCCTGAGACTTATATATATATACACACACACCACAGTCCAGGCCCTGAGACTTATATATATACACACACACCACATTCCAGACCCTGAGACTTATATATACACACACACACCACAGTCCAGACCCTGAGACTTATATACACACACACACACCACAGTCCAGGCCCAGAGACTTATATATATACACACCCACACACCACAGTCCATGCCCTGAGACTTATATATATACACACCCACACACCACAGTCCATGCCCTGAGACTTATATATATACACACACACACCACAGTCCAGGCCCTGAGACTTATATATATACACACACACACCACCGTCCAGGCCCTGAGACTTATATATATCCACAGACACACCACAGTCCAGGCCCAGAGACGTATATATATACACACACACACCACAGTCCAGGCCCTGAGACTTATATATATACACACACACACACCACAGTCCAGGCCCTGAGACTTATATATATATACACACACACCACAGTCCAGACCCTGATACTTATATATATACACACACACACCACAGTCCATGCCCTGAGACTTATATATATACACACACACACACCACAGTCCAGACCCTGAGACTTATATATATACACACACACACACCACAGTCCATGCCCTGAGACTTATATATATATACACACACACCACAGTCCATGCCCTGAGACTTATATATACACACACACACCACAGTCCAGACCCTGAGACTTATATATACACACACACACCACAGTCCAGGCCCTGAGACTTATATATATACACACACACACCACAGTCCAGGCCCTGAGACTTATATATACACACACACACACCACAGTCCAGACCCTGAGAATTATATATACACACACACACCACAGTCCAGACCCTGAGACTTATATATATACACACACACGACAGTCCAGGCCCTGAGACTTATATATATACACACACACCACAGTCCATGCCCTGAGACTTATATATACACACACACACCACAGTCCAGGCCCTGAGACTTATATATATACACACACACCACAGTCCAGACCCTGAGACTTATATATATACACACACACACACCACAGTCCAGGCCCTGAGACTTATATATATACACACACACCTCAGTCCAGACCCTGAGACTTATATATACACACACACACCACAGTCCAGACCCTGAGACTTATATATATATACACACACACACCACAGTCCAGGCCCTGAGACTTATATATATACATACACACACACACACCACAGTCCAGGCCCAGAGACTTATATATATACACACACACACACCACAGTCCAGGCCCTGAGACTTATATATATACACACACACACACACCACAGTCCAGGCCCTGAGACTTATATATATATACACACACTCACCACAGTCCAGGCCCTGAGACTTATATATATACACACACACAGCACAGTCCAGGCCCTGAGACTCATATATATACACAGACACACACCACAGTCCAGGCCCTGAGACTTATATATATACACACACACACACCACAGTCCAGGCCCTGAGACTTATATATATACATACACACACACACACCACAGTCCAGGCCCAGAGACTTATATATATACACACACACACACCACAGTCCAGGCCTTGAGACTTATATATATACACACACACACCACAGTCCATGCCCTGAGACTTATATATATACACACACACACACCACAGTCCAGGCCCTGAGACTTATACATATACACACACACACCACAGTCCATGCCCTGAGACTTATATATATACACACACACACACCACAGTCCAGGCCCAGAGACTTATATATATACACACACACACACCACAGTCCAGGCCCTGAGACTTATATATATACACACACACACCACAGTCCAGGCCCTGAGACTTATATATATACACACACACACACCACAGTCCAGGCCCTGTGACTTATATATATACACACACACACCACAGTCCATGCCCTGAGACTTATATATATATACACACACACACCACAGTCCAGGCCCTGAGACTTATATATACACACACACACACACCACAGTCCAGGCCCTGAGACTTATATATATATACACACACACACCACAGTCCATGCCCTGAGACTTATATATATATACACACACACACCACAGTCCATGCCCTGAGACTTATATATATACACACACATACCACAGTCCAGGCCCTGAGACTTATATATACACACACACACACACCACAGTCCAGGCCCTGAGACTTATATATATACACACACTCTCCACAGTCCAGACCCTGAGACTTATATATATACACACACACTCACCACAGTCCAGACCCTGAGACTTATATATATACACACGCACCACAGTCCAGGCCCTGAGACTTATATATACACACACACACCACAGTCCAGGCCCTGAGACTTATATATATACACACGCACCACAGTCCAGGCCCTGAGACTTATATATACACACACACACCACAGTCCAGTCCCTGAGACTTATATATATACACACAGACACCACAGTCCAGGCCCTGAGACTTATATATACACACACACACCACAGTCCAGACCCTGAGACTTATATATATACACACACACACACCACAGTCCAGGCCCTGAGACTTATATATATACACACACACACACCACAGTCCAGGCCCTGAGACTTATATATATATACACACGCACCACAGTCCAGGCACTGAGACTTATATATATACACACACACTCACCACAGTCCATGCCCTGAGACTTATATATATACACACACACACCACAGTCCAGACCCTGAGACTTATATATATACACACAGACACCACAGTCCAGGTCCTAAGACTTATATATATACAAACAGACCCCACAGTCCAGGCCCTGAGACTCATATATATATACACACACACTCACCACACTCCATGCCCTGAGACTTATATATATACACACACACACAACACAGTCCAGACCCTGAGACTTATATATATACACACAGACACCACAGTCCAGGCCCTGAGACTTATATATATACAAACAGACCCCACAGTCCAGGCCCTGAGACTTATATATATACACACACACACACCACAGTCCAGGCCCTGAGACTTATATATACACACACACACCACAGTCCAGTCCCTGAGACTTATATATATACACACAGACACCACAGTCCAGGCCCTGAGACTTATATATACACACACACACCACAGTCCAGACCCTGAGACTTATATATATACACACACACACACCACAGTCCAGGCCCTGAGACTTATATATATACACACACACACACCACAGTCCAGGCCCTGAGACTTATATCTATATACACACGCACCACAGTCCAGGCACTGAGACTTATATATATACACACACACTCACCACAGTCCATGCCCTGAGACTTATATATATACACACACACACCACAGTCCAGACCCTGAGACTTATATATATACACACAGACACCACAGTCCAGGTCCTAAGACTTATATATATACAAACAGACCCCACAGTCCAGGCCCTGAGACTCATATATATATACACACACACTCACCACACTCCATGCCCTGAGACTTATATATATACACACACACACAACACAGTCCAGACCCTGAGACTTATATATATACACACAGACACCACAGTCCAGGCCCTGAGACTTATATATATACAAACAGACCCCACAGTCCAGGCCCTGAGACTTATATATATACACACACACACACCACAGTCCAGGCCCTGAGACTTATATATATACACACACACACACCACAGTCCAGGCCCTGAGACTTATATATATATACACACACACACACCACAGTCCAGGCCCTGAGACTTATATATATACACACACACCACAGTCCAGGCCCTGAGACTTATATATATATACACACACACACCACAGTCCAGGCCCTGAGACTTATATATACACACACACACACCACAGTCCATGCCCTGAGACTTATATATATATACACACACACACCACAGTCCATGCCCTGAGACTTATATATATACACACACACACCACCGTCCAGACCCTGAGACTTATATATATACACACACACACCACAGTCCAGGCCCTGAGACTTATATATATACACACACATACCACAGTCCAGGCCCTGAGACTTATATATACACACACACACACACCACAGTCCAGGCCCTGAGACTAAGATATATACACACACTCTCCACAGTCCAGACCCTGAGACTTATATATATACACACACACTCACCACAGTCCAGACCCTGAGACTTATATATATACACACGCACCACAGTCCAGGCCCTGAGACTTATATATACACACACACACCACAGTCCAGGCCCTGAGACTTATATACATACACACGCACCACAGTCCAGGCCCTGAGACTTATATATACACACACACACCACAGTCCAGGCCCTGAGACTTATATATATATACACACAGACACCACAGTCCAGGCCCTGAGACTTATATATACACACACACACCACAGTCCAGACCCTGAGACTTATATATATACACACACACACACCACAGTCCAGGCCCTGAGACTTATATATATACACACACACACACCACAGTCCAGGCCCTGAGACTTATATATATATACACACGCACCACAGTCCTGGCACTGAGACTTATATATATACACACACACTCACCACAGTCCATGCCCTGAGACTTATATATATACACACACACACCACAGTCCAGACCCTGAGACTTATATATATACAAACAGACACCACAGTCCAGGCCCTGAGACTTATATATATATACAAACAGACCCCACAGTCCAGGCCCTGAGACTTATATATATACACACACACTCACCACAGTCCATGTCCTGAGACTTATATATATACACACACACACACCACAGTCCAGACCCTGAGACTTATATATATACACACAGACACCACAGTCCAGGCCCTGAGACTTATATATATACAAACAGACCCCACAGTCCAGGCCCTGAGACTTATATATATACACACACACACACCACAGTCCAGGCCCTGAGACTTATATATATACACACACACACACCACAGTCCAGGCCCTGAGACTTATATATATACACACACACACACCACAGTCCAGGCCCTGAGACTTATATATATATACACACACACCACAGTCCAGGCCATGAGACTTATATATATACACACACACACCACAGTCCATGCCCTGAGACTTATATATATACACACACACACACCACAGTCCAGGCCCTGAGACTTATATATACACACACACACCACAGTCCAGGCCCTGAGACTTATATATATACACACACACACACCACAGTCCAGGCCCTGAGACTTATATATATACACACACACACACCACAGTCCAGGCCCTGAGACTTATATATATACACACACACACACCACAGTCCAGGCCCTGAGACTTATATATATACACACAGACACCACAGTCCAGGCCCTGAGACTTATATATATACACACACACACACCACAGTCCAGGCCCTGAGACTTATATATATACACACACTCACACCACAGTCCAGACCCTGAGACTTATATATATACACACACACACACCACAGTCCAGACCCTGAGACTTATATATATACACACACACACACCACAGTCCAGACCCTGAGACTTATATATATACACACAGACACCACAGTCCAGGCCCTGAGACTTATATATATACACACACACACACCACAGTCCAGACCCTGAGACTTATATATATACACACAGACACCACAGTCCAGGCCCTGAGACTTATATATATACACACAGACACCACAGTCCAGACCCTGAGACTTATATATATACACACACACACCACAGTCCAGGCCCTGAGACTTATATATATATACACACACACACCACAGTCCAGGCCCTGAGACTTATATATATACACACACACACCACAGTCCAGACCCTGAGACTTATATATATACACACAGACACCACAGTCCATGCCCTGAGACTTATATATATACACACACACACCACAGTCCAGGCCCTGAGACTTATATATATACACACACACACACCACAGTCCAGACCCTGAGACTTATATATATACACACACACACCACAGTCCAGGCCCTGAGACTTATATATATACACACACACACCACAGTCCAGGCCCTGAGACTTATATATATACACACACACACCACAGTCCAGACCCTGAGACTTATATATATACACACACACCACAGTCCAGGCCCTGAGACTTATATATATACACACACACACACCACAGTCCAGACACTGAGACTTATATATATACACACACACACCACAGTCCATGCCCTGAGACTTATATATATATACAGACACACACCACAGTCCAGGCCCTGAGAATTATATATATACACACACACACACACCACAGTCCAGGCCCTGAGACTTATATATATACACACACACACCACAGTCCATGCCCTGAGACTTATATATATACACACACACACCACAGTCCAGGCCCTGAGACTTATATATATATACACACACACACCACAGTCCAGACCCTGAGACTTATATATATACACACAGACACCACAGTCCAGGCCCTGAGACTTATATATATACACACACACACCACAGTCCAGGCCCTGAGACTTATATATATACACACACACACCACAGTCCAGACCCTGAGACTTATATATACACACACACACACACCACAGTCCAGGCACTGAGACTTATATATATATACACACACACACCACAGTCCAGACCCTGAGACTTATATATATATATATACACACAGACACCACAGTCCAGGCCCTGAGACTTATATATATACACACAGACACCACAGTCCTGACCCTGAGACTTATATATATACACACACACACCACAGTCCAGGCCCTGAGACTTATATATATACACACACACACCACAGTCCAGGCCCTGAGACTTATATATATACACACACACACCACAGTCCAGACCCTGAGACTTATATATATATACACACACACCACAGTCCATGCCCTGAGACATATATATATACACACACACCACAGTCCAGACCCTGAGACTTATATATATACACACACACACCACAGTCCATGCCCTGAGACTTATATATATACAGACACACACACCACAGTCCAGACCCTGAGACTTATATATATATATACACACACACCACAGTCCATGCCCTGAGACTTATATATATATATACACACACACCACATCCAGACCCTGAGACTTATATATATACACACACACCACAGTCCAGACCCTGAGACTTATATATATACACACACACACCACAGTCCAGACCCTGAGACTTATATATATATACACACACACCACAGTCCAGGCCCTGAGACTTATATATATATACACACACACCACAGTCCAGACCCTGAGACTTATATATATATATACACACACACCACAGTCCAGGCCCTGAGACTTATATATATATATACACACACACCACAGTCCATGCCCTGAGACTTATATATATACAGACACACACACCACAGTCCAGACCCTGAGACTTATATATATATATACACACACACCACAGTCCATGCCCTGAGACTTATATATATATACACACACACCACATCCAGACCCTGAGACTTATATATATACACACACACCACAGTCCAGACCCTGAGACTTATATATATACACACACACACCACAGTCCAGGCCCTGAGACTTATATATATATACACACACACCACAGTCCATGCCCTGAGACTTATATATATACACACACACACACCACAGTCCAGACCCTGAGACTTATATATATATATACACACACACCACAGTCCATGCCCTGAGACTTATATATATATACACACACACCACAGTCCAGACCCTGAGACTTATATATATACACACACACCACAGTCCAGGCCCTGAGACTTATATATATACACACAGACACCACAGTCCAGACACTGAGACTTATATATATACACACACACACAACAGTCCAGGCCCTGAGACTTATATTTATACACACAGACACCACAGTCCAGGCCCTGAGACTTATATATATACACACAGACACCACAGTCCAGACACTGAGACTTATATATATACACACACACACAACAGTCCAGGCCCTGAGACTTATATTTATACACACAGACACCACAGTCCAGACCCTGAGACTTATATATATACACACAGACACCACAGTCCAGACCCTGAGACTTATATATATATACACACAGACACCACAGTCCAGGCCCTGAGACTTATATATATACACACAGACACCACAGTCCAGACCCTGAGACTTATATATATATACACACACACACCACAGTCCATGCCCTGAGACTTATATATATATACACACACACCACAGTCCAGACCCTGAGACTTATATATATACACACACACCACAGTCCATGCCCTGAGACTTATATATATACACACACACACACAACAGTCCAGGCCCTGAGACTTATATATATACACACAGACACCACAGTCCAGGCCCTGAGACTTATATATATACACACAGACACCACAGTCCAGACCCTGAGACTTATATATATACTCACACACACACCACAGTCCAGGCCCTGAGACTTATATATATACACACACACACCACAGTCCAGGCCCTGAGACTTATATATATACACACACACACACCACAGACCAGGCCCTGAGACTTATATATATCCACACAGACACCACAGTCCAGGCCCTGAGACTTATATATATACACACACACACCACAGTCCATGCCCTGAGACTTATGTATATACACACACACACCACAGTCCAGGCCCTGAGACTTATATATATACACACAGACACACCACAGTCCAGGCCCAGAGACTTATATATATACACACACACACCACAGTCCAGGCCCTGAGACATATATATATACACACACACACAGCAGTCCAGACCCTGAGACTTATATATATACACACAGACACACCACAGTCCAGACCCTGAGACTTATATATATACACACAGACACCACAGTCCGGACCCTGAGACTTATATATATACACACAGACACCACAGTCCAGACCCTGAGACTTATATATATACACACACACACCACAGTCCAGGCCCTGAGACTTATATATATATACACACACACACCGCAGTCCAGACCCTGAGACTTATATATATACACACAGACACACCACAGTCCAGACCCTGAGACTTATATATATACACACAGACACCACAGTCCAGACCCTGAGACTTATATATATACACACACACACCACAGTCCAGGCCCTGAGACTTATATATACACACACACACACCGCAGTCCAGACCCTGAGACTTATATATATACACACAGACACCACAGTCCAGACCCTGAGACTTATATATATACACACACACACACCACAGTCCAGGCCCTGAGACTTATATATATACACACACACACCGCAGTCCAGACCCTGAGACTTATATATATACACACAGACACACCACAGTCCAGACCCTGAGACTTATATATATACACACAGACACCACAGTCCAGACCCTGAGACTTATATATATACACACACACACCACAGTCCAGGCCCTGAGACTTATATATATACACACACACACCGCAGTCCAGAACCTGAGACTTATATATATACACACAGACACACCACAGTCCAGACCCTGAGACTTATATATATACACACAGACACCACAGTCCAGACCCTGAGACTTATATATATACACACACACACCACAGTCCAGGCCCTGAGACTTATATATATACACACACACACACCACAGTCCAGACCCTGAGACTTATATATATATACACAGACACCACAGTCCAGACCCTGAGACTTATATATATACACACACTCACCACAGTCCAGACCCTGAGACTTATATATATATATATACACACACCACTGTCCAGGCCCAGAGACTTATATATATACACACACACACCACAGTCCCGGCCCTGAGACTTATATATATACACACACACACCACAGTCCAGACCCTGAGACTTATATATATATACACACACACCACAGTCCATGCCCTGAGACATATATATATACACACACACCACAGTCCAGACCCTGAGACTTATATATATACACACACACACCACAGTCCAGGCCCTGAGACTTATATATATATACACACACACCACAGTCCATGCCCTGAGACTTATATATATACAGACACACACACCACAGTCCAGACCCTGAGACTTATATATATATACACACACACCACAGTCCAGGCCCTGAGACTTATATATATACACACACACACACCACAGTCCATGCCCTGAGACTTATATATATACACACACACACCACAGTCCAGACCCTGAGACTTATATATATACACACACACACCACAGTCCAGGCCCTGAGACTTATATATTTACACACACACACCACAGTCCAGACCCTGAGACTTATATATATATACACAGACACCACAGTCCAGACCCTGAGACTTATATATATACACACACTCACCACAGTCCAGACCCTGAGACTTATATATATATATACACACACCACAGTCCAGGCCCAGAGACTTATATATATACACACACACACCACAGTCCAGGCCCTGAGACTTATATATATACACACACACAGACACCACAGTCCAGGCCCTGAGACTTATATATATACACACACTCACCACAGTCCAGGCCCTGAGACTTATATATATATACACACACACACCACAGTCCAGGCCGTGAGACTTATATATATACACACACTCACCACAGTCCAGACCCTGAGACTTATATATATATACACACAAACACCACAGTCCAGGCCCTGAGACTTATATATATACACACACACACCACAGTCCAGGCCCTGAGACTTATATATATACACACACACACCACAGTCCAGGCCGTGAGACTTTTATATATACACACACTCACCACAGTCCAGGCCCTGAGACTTATATATATACACACACACACCACAGTCCAGGCCCTGAGACTTATATATATACACACACTCACCACAGTCCAGGCCCTGAGACTTATATATATACACACACTCACCACAGTCCAGGCCCTGAGACTTATATATATACACACACACCACTGTCCAGGCCCTGAGACTTATATATATACACACACACAACAGTCCAGGCCCTGAGACTTATATATATACACACACACACACCACAGTCCAGGCCCTGAGACTTATATATATACACACACACACCACAGTCCAGGCCCTGAGACTTATATATATACACACACTCACCACAGTCCATGCCCTGAGACTTATATATATACACACACACACACCACAGTCCAGGCCCTGAGACTTATATATATACACACACACACACCACAGTCCAGGCCCTGAGACTTATATATATACACACACACACCACTGTCCAGGCCCTGAGACTTATATATATACACACACACACCACAGTCCAGGCCCTGAGACTTATATATATACACACACTCACCACAGTCCAGGCCCTGAGACTTATATATATACACACACACCACTGTCCAGGCCCTGAGACTTATATATATACACACACTCACCACAGTCCAGGCCCTGAGACTTATATATATACACACACTCACCACAGTCCAGGCCCTGAGACTTATATATATACACACACACCACTGTCCAGGCCCTGAGACTTATATATATATACACACACACACCACAGTCCAGGCCCTGAGACTTATATATATACACACACTCACCACAGTCCAGACCCTGAGACTTATATAGATACACACAGACACCACAGTCCAGGCCCTGAGACTTATATATATACACACACACACACCACAGTCCAGGCCCTGAGACTTATATATATACACACACACCACTGTCCAGGCCCTGAGACTTATATATATACACACACTCAACACAGTCCAGGCCCTGAGACTTATATATATACACACACTCACCACAGTCCAGGCCCTGAGACTTATATATATACACACACTCACCACAGTCCAGGCCCTGATACTTATATATATACACACAGACACCACAGTCCAGGCCCTGATACTTATATATATACACACAGACACCACAGTCCAGGCCCTGATACTTATATATATACACACACACACCACAGTCCAGGCCCTGAGACTTATATATATACACACACACACCACAGTCCAGACCCTGTGACTTATATATATACACACACACACCACAGTCCAGGCCCTGAGACTTATATATGTACACACAGACACCACAGTCCAGACCCTGAGACTTATATCTATACACACACACACCACAGTCCAGGCCCTGAGACTTATATATATACACACACACCACAGTCCAGGCCCTGAGACTTATATATATACACACACACACACCACAGTCCAGGCCCTGAGACTTATATATATACACACACACACCACAGTCCAGGCCCTGAGACTTATATATATACACACACACACAACACAGTCCAGACCCTGAGACTTATATATATACACACACACACCACAGTCCAGACCCTGAGACTTATATATATATACACACACACCACAGTCCCGGCCCTGTGACTTATATATATACACACACACACCACAGTCCAGGCCCTGAGACTTATATATATACACACACACACACCACAGTCCATGCCCTGAGACTTATATATATACACACAGACACCACAGTCCAGACCCTGAGACTTATATCTATACACACACACACCACAGTCCAGGCCCTGAGACTTATATATATACACACACACCACAGTCCAGGCCCTGAGACTTATATATATACACACACACACACCACAGTCCAGGCCCTGAGACTTATATATATACACAGACACCACAGTCCATGCCCTGAGACTTATATATATATACACACACACACCCCAGTCCAGACCCTGAGACTTATATATATACACACACACACCACAGTCCAGACCCTGAGACTTATATATATACACACACACACCACAGTCCAGGCCCTGAGACGTATATATATATACACACACACACCACAGTCCAGACCCTGAGACTTATATATATACACACACACACCACAGTCCAGGCCCTGAGACTTATATATATACACACACACACCACATTCCAGGCCCTGAGACTTATATATATACACACACACACACCACAGTCCAGGCCCTGAGACTTATATATATAAACACACACCACTGTCCAGGCCCTGAGACTTATATATATACACACACACACCACAGTCCAGGCCCTGAGACTTATATATACACACACACACACCACAGTCCAGGCCCTGAGACTTATATATATACACACACTCACCACAGTCCAGGCCCTGATACTTATATATATACACACACACACCACTGTCCAGGCCCTGAGACTTATATATATACACACACACACCACAGTCCATGCCCTGAGACTTATATATATACACACACACACCACAGTCCAGGCCCTGAGACTTATATATATATATACACACACACCACAGTCCAGGCCCTGAGACTTATATATATACACACACTCACCACAGTCCAGGCCCTGAGACTTATATATATACACACACACCACTGTCCAGGCCCTGAGACTTATATATATACACACACTCACCACAGTCCAGGCCCTGAGACTTATATATATACACACACTCACCACAGTCCAGGCCCTGAGACTTATATATATACACACACACCACTGTCCAGGCCCTGAGACTTATATATATATACACACACACACCACAGTCCAGGCCCTGAGACTTATATATATACACACACTCACCACAGTCCAGACCCTGAGACTTATATATATACACACAGACACCACAGTCCAGGCCCTGAGACTTATATATATATACACACACACACACCACAGTCCAGGCCCTGAGACTTATATATATACACACACACCACAGTCCAGACACTGAGACTTATATATATACACAGAGACACCACAGTCCAGACCCTGAGACTTATATGTATACACACACCACAGTCCAGGCCCTGAGACTTATATATATACACACACACACACCACAGTCCAGACCCTGAGACTTATATATATACACACAGACACCACAGTCCAGACCCTGAGACTTATATATATACACACACACACCACAGTCCAGGCCCTGAGACTTATATATATATACACACACACCACAGTCCAGACCCAGAGACTTATATATATACACACACACACCACAGTCCAGGCCCTGAGACTTATATATATACACACACACACACCACAGTCCAGACCCTGAGACTCATATATATATACACAGACACCACAGTCCAGACCCTGAGACTTATATATATACACACACTCACCACAGTCCAGACCCTGAGACTTATATATATATATACACACACCACTGTCCAGGCCCAGAGACTTATATATATATACACACACACACCACAGTCCAGGCCCTGAGACTTATATATATACACACACACAGACACCACATTCCAGGCCCTGAGACTTATATATATACACACACTCTCCACAGTCCAGGCCCTGAGACTTATATATATACACACACACACACCACAGTCCAGGCCCTGAGACTTATATATATACACACACACACCACAGTCCAGACCCTGTGACTTATATATATACACACACACACCACAGTCCAGGCCCTGAGACTTATATATATACACACACACACCACAGTCCAGGCCCAGAGACTTATATATATATACACACACACCACAGTCCAGGCCCTGAGACTTATATATATACACACACACACCACAGTCCAGGCCCTGAGACTTATATATATACACACACACACACCACAGTCCATGCCCTGAGACTTATATATATACACACAGACACCACAGTCCAGACCCTGAGACTTATATCTATACACACACACACCACAGTCCAGGCCCTGAGACTTATATATATACACATACACCACAGTCCAGGCCCTGAGACTTATATATATACACACACACACACCACAGTCCAGGCCCTGAGACTTATATATATACACACACACCACAGTCCATGCCCTGAGACTTATATATATACACACACACACCCCAGTCCAGACCCTGAGACTTATATATATACACACACACACCACAGTCCAGACCCTGAGACTTATATATATACACACACACAACACAGTCCAGGCCCTGAGACTTATATATATATACACACACACACCACAGTCCAGACCCTGAGACTTATATATATACACACACACACCACAGTCCAGACCTTGAGACTTATATATATACACACACACACCACAGTCCATGCCCTGAGACTTATATATATACACACACACACCACAGTCCAGGCCCTGAGACTTATATATATACACACACACACACCACAGTCCAGGCCCTGAGACTTATATATATACACACACACCACTGTCCAGGCCCTGAGACTTATATATACACACACACTCACACCACAGTCCAGGCCCTGAGACTTATATATACACACACACACACCACAGTCCAGGCCCTGAGACTTATACATATACACACACTCACCACAGTCCAGGCCCTGAGACTTATATATATACACACACACACCACTGTCCAGGCCCTGAGACTTATATATATATACACACACACACCACAGTCCATGCCCTGAGACTTATATATATACACACACACACCACAGTCCAGGCCCTGAGACTTATATATATACACACACACACACCACAGTCCAGGCCCTGAGACTTATATATATACACACACACACCACAGTCCAGGCCCTGAGACTTATATATATACACACACTCACCACAGTCCAGGCCCTGAGACTTATATATATACACACACACCACTATCCAGGCCCTGAGACTTATATATATACACACACTCACCACAGTCCAGGCCCTGAGACTTATATATATACACACACTCACCACAGTCCAGGCCCTGAGACTTATATATATACACACACACCACTGTCCAGGCCCTGAGACTTATATATATATACACACACTCACCACAGTCCAGGCCCTGAGACTTATATATATACACACACTCACCACAGTCCAGACCCTGAGACTTATATATATACACACAGACACCACAGTCCAGGCCCTGAGACTTATATATATACACACACACACACCACAGTCCAGGCCCTGAGACTTATATATTTACACACACACCACAGTCCAGACACTGAGACTTATATATATACACACAGACACCACAGTCCAGACCCTGAGACTTATATATATACACACACACACCGCAGTCCAGGCCCTGAGACTTATATATATACACACACACACACCACAGTCCAGACCCTGAGACTTATCTATATACACACAGACACCACAGTCCAGACACTGAGACTTATATATATACACACACACACCACAGTCCAGGCCCTGAGACTTATATATATATATACACACACACCACAGTCCAGACCCAGAGACTTATATATATACACACACACACCACAGTCCAGGCCCTGAGACTTATATATATACACACACACACACCACAGTCCAGACCCTGAGACCTATATATATATACACAGACACCACAGTCCAGACCCTGAGACTTATATATATACACACACTCACCACAGTCCAGACCCTGAGACTTATATATATATATACACACACCACTGTCCAGGCCCAGAGACTTATATATATACACACACACACCACAGTCCAGGCCCTGAGACTTATATATATACACACACACAGACACCACAGTCCAGGCCCTGAGACCTATATATATACACACACTCACCACAGTCCAGGCCCTGAGACTTATATATATATACACACACACACCACAGTCCAGGCCCTGAGACTTATATCTATACACACACACACCACAGTCCAGGCCCTGAGACATATATATATACACACACACAACAGTCCAGGCCCTGAAACTCATATATATACACACACACACACCACAGTCCAGGCCCTGAGACATATATATATACACACACACCACAGTCCATGCCCTGAGACTTATATATATACACACACACACCCCAGTCCAGACCCTGAGACTTATATATATACACACACACACCACAGTCCAGACCCTGAGACTTATATATATACACACACACACCACAGTCCAGGCCCTGAGACTTATATATATATACACACACACACCACAGTCCAGACCCTGAGACTTATATATATACACACACACACCACAGTCCAGACCCTGAGACTAATATATATACACACACACACCACAGTCCATGCCCTGAGACTTATATATATACACACACACACCACAGTCCAGGCCCTGAGACTTATATATATACACACACACACCACAGTCCAGACCCTGAGACTTATATATATACACACACACACCACAGTCCATGCCCTGAGACTTATATATATACACACACACACCACAGTCCAGGCCCTGAGACTTATATATATACACACACACACACCACAGTCCAGGCCCTGATACTTATATATATACACACACACACCACAGTCCATGCCCTGAGACTTATATATATATATACACACACCACAGTCCAGGCCCTGAGACTTATATATATACACACACACACCACAGTCCAGACCCTGTGACTTATATATATACACACACACACCACAGTCCAGGCCCTGAGACTTATATATATACACACACACACCACAGTCCAGGCCCAGAGACTTATATATATATACACACACACCACAGTCCAGGCCCTGAGACTTATATATATACACACACACACCACAGTCCAGGCCCTGAGACTTATATATATACACACACACACACCACAGTCCAGGCCCTGAGACTTATATATATACACACAGACACCACAGTCCAGACCCTGAGACTTATATCTATACACACACACACCACAGTCCAGGCCCTGAGACTTATATATATACACACACACAACAGTCCAGGCCCTGAGACTCATATATATACACACACACACACCACAGTCCAGGCCCTGAGACTTATATATATACACACACACCACAGTCCATGCCCTGAGACTTATATATATACACACACACACCCCAGTCCAGACCCTGAGACTTATATATATACACACACACACCACAGTCCAGACCCTGAGACTTATATATATACACACACACACCACAGTCCAGGCCCTGAGACTTATATATATATACACACACACACCACAGTCCAGACCCTGAGACTTATATATATACACACACACACCACAGTCCAGACCCTGAGACTTATATATATACACACACACACCACAGTCCATGCCCTGAGACTTATATATATACACACACACACCACAGTCCAGGCCCTGAGACTTATATATATACACACACACACACCACAGTCCAGGCCCTGAGACTTATATATATACACACACACCACTGTCCAGGCCCTGAGACTTATATATATACACACACACACACCACAGTCCAGGCCCTGAGACTTAAATATACACACACACACACCACAGTCCAGGCCCTGAGACTTATATATATACACACACTCACCACAGTCCAGGCCCTGAGACTTATATATATACACACACACACCACTGTCCAGGCCCTGAGACTTATATATATACACACACACACCACAGTCCATGCCCTGAGACTTATATATATACACACACACACCACAGTCCAGGCCCTGAGACTTATATATATACACACACACACCACTGTCCAGGCCCTGAGACTTATATATATACACACGCACACCACAGTCCAGGCCCTGAGACTTATATATATACACACACTCACCACAGTCCAGGCCCTGTGAATTATATATATACACACACACCACTGTCCAGGCCCTGAGACTTATATATATACACACACTCACCACAGTCCAGGCCCTGAGACTTATATATATACACACACTCACCACAGTCCAGGCCCTGAGACTTATATATATACACACACACCACTGTCCAGGCCCTGAGACTTATATATATATACACACACACACCACAGTCCAGGCCCTGAGACTTATATATATACACACACTCACCACAGTCCAGACCCTGAGACTTATATATATACACACAGACACCACAGTCCAGGCCCTGTGACTTATATATATACACACACACACACCACAGTCCAGGCCCTGAGACTTTTCTATATACACACACACCACTGTCCAGGCCCTGAGACTTATATATATACACACACTCACCACAGTCCAGGCCCTGAGACTTATATATATACACACACACACCACAGTCCAGGCCCTGAGACTTATATATATACACACACTCACCACATTCCAGGCCCTGAGACTTATATATATACACACACACACCACTGTCCAGGCCCTGAGACTTATATATATACACACACACACCACAGTCCATGCCCTGAGACTTATATATATACACACACACACCACAGTCCAGGCCCTGAGACTTATATATATACACACACACACCACTGTCCAGGCCCTGAGACTTATATATCTTCACACACACACCACAGTCCAGGCCCTGAGACTTATATATATACACACACTCACCACAGTCCAGGCCCTGAGACTTATATATATACACACACACCACTGTCCAGGCCCTGAGACTTATATATATACACACACTCACCACAGTCCAGGCCCTGAGACTTATATATATACACACACTCACCACAGTCCAGGCCCTGAGACTTATATATATACACACACACCACTGTCCAGGCCCTGAGACTTATATATATATACACACACACACCACAGTCCAGGCCCTGAGACTTATATATATACACACACTCACCACAGTCCAGACCCTGAGACTTATATATATATACACAGACACCACAGTCCAAGCCCTGAGACTTATATATATACACACACACATACCACAGTCCAGGCCCTGAGACTTATATATATACACACACACCACTGTCCAGGACCTGAGACTTATATATATACACACACTCACCACAGTCCAGGCCCTGAGACTTATATATATACACACACTCACCACAGTCCAGGCCCTGAGACTTATATATATACACACACTCACCACAGTCCAGGCCCTGATACTTATATATATACACACAGACACCACAATCCAGGCCCTGATACTTATATATATACACACACAGACACCACAGTCCAGGCCCTGATATTTATATATATACACACACACACCACAGTCCATGCCCTGAGACTTATATATATACACACACACACCACAGTCCAGGCCCTGAGACTTATATATATACACACACACACCACAGTCCAGACCCTGTGACTTATATATATACACACACACACCACAGTCCAGGCCCTGAGACTTATATATATACACACACACACCACAGTCCAGGCCCAGAGACTTATATATATATACACACACACCACAGTCCAGGCCCTGAGACTTATATATATACACACACACACCACAGTCCAGGCCCTGAGACTTATATATATATACACACACACACACCACAGTCCATGCCCTGAGACTTATATATATACACACAGACACCACAGTCCAGACCCTGAGACTTATATATATACACACACACACACCACAGTCCAGGCCCTGAGACTTATATATATACACACACACCACAGTCCATGCCCTGAGACTTATATATATACACACACACACCCCAGTCCAGACCCTGAGACTTATATATATACACACACACACCACAGTCCAGACCCTGAGACTTATATATATACACACACACACCACAGTCCAGGCCCTGAGACTTATATATATATACACACACACACCACAGTCCAGACCCTGAGACTTATATATATACACACACACACCACAGTCCAGACCCTGAGACTTATATATATACACACACACACCACAGTCCAGGCCATGAGACTTATATATATACACACACACACCACAGTCCAGGCCCTGAGACTTATATATATACACACACACACCACAGTCCAGGCCCTGAGACTTATATATATACACACACACACCACAGTCCAGGCCCTGAGACTTATATATATACACACACACACCACAGTCCAGGCCCTGAGACTTATATATATATACACACACACACCACAGTCCAGACCCTGAGACTTATATATATATATACACACACACACCACAGTCCAGGCCCTGAGACTTATATATATACACACACACACCACAGTCCAGGCCCTGAGACTTATATATATATACACACACACACCACAGTCCAGGCCCTGAGACTTATATATATATACACACACACACCACAGTCCAGGCCCTGAGACTTATATCTATACACACACACACCACAGTCCAGACCCTGAGACTTATATATACACACACACACACCACAGTCCAGGCCCTGAGACTTATATATATACACACAGACACCACAGTCCAGACCCTGAGACTTATATATATACACACAGACACACCACAGTCCAGACCCTGAGACTTATATATATACACACAGACACCACATTCCAGACCCTGAGACTTATATATATACACACACACACCACAGTCCAGGCCCTGAGACTTATATATATACACACACACACCGCAGTCCAGACCCTGAGACTTATATATATACACACAGACACACCACAGTCCAGACCCTGAGACTTATATATATACACACAGACACCACAGTCCAGACCCTGAGACTTATATATATACACACACACACCGCAGTCCAGGCCCTGAGACTTATATATATACACACACACACCACAGTCCAGGCCCTGAGACTTATATATATATACACACACACACCACAGTCCAGGCCCTGAGACTTATATATATACACACACACACACCACAGTCCAGGCCCTGATGCTTATATATATACACACACACACCACAGTCCAGGCCCTGAGACTTATATATATACACACACACACCACAGTCCAGGCCCTGAGACTTATATATATACACACACACACACCACAGTCCAGGCCCTGAGACTTATATATATATACACACACACACCACAGTCCAGACCCTGAGACTTATATATACACACACAAACACCAGAGTCCAGGCCCTGAGACTTATATATATATACACACACACACCACAGTCCAGGCCCTGAGACTTATATATATATACACACACAGCACAGTCCATGCCCTGAGACTTATATATATATACACACACACCACTGTCCAGTCCCTGAGACTTATATATATACACACACACACACCACAGTCCAGGCCCTGAGACTTATATATACACACACTCACCACAGTCCAGGCCCTGAGACTTATATATATACACACACACACCACTGTCCAGGCCCTGAGACTTATATATATATACACACACACACCACAGTCCATGCCCTGAGACTTATATATATATACACACACACACCACAGTCCAGGCCCTGAGACTTATATATATACACACACACACCACTGTCCAGGCCCTGAGACTTATATATATACACACACACACACCACAGTCCAGGCCCTGATGCTTATATATATACACACACACACCACAGTCCAGGCCCTGAGACTTATATATATACACACACACACCACAGTCCAGGCCCTGAGACTTATATATATACACACACACACACCACAGTCCAGGCCCTGAGACTTATATATATATACACACACACACCACAGTCCAGACCCTGAGACTTATATATACACACACAAACACCAGAGTCCAGGCCCTGAGACTTATATATATATACACACACACACCACAGTCCAGGCCCTGAGACTTATATATATATACACACACAGCACAGTCCATGCCCTGAGACTTATATATATATACACACACACCACTGTCCAGTCCCTGAGACTTATATATATACACACACACACACCACAGTCCAGGCCCTGAGACTTATATATACACACACTCACCACAGTCCAGGCCCTGAGACTTATATATATACACACACACACCACTGTCCAGGCCCTGAGACTTATATATATATACACACACACACCACAGTCCATGCCCTGAGACTTATATATATATACACACACACACCACAGTCCAGGCCCTGAGACTTATATATATACACACACACACCACTGTCCAGGCCCTGAGACTTATATATATACACACACTCATCACAGTCCAGGCCCTGAGACTTATATATATACACACACACCACTGTCCAGGCCCTGAGACTTATATATATACACACACTCACCACAGTCCAGGCCCTGAGACTTATATATATACACACACTCACCACAGTCCAGGCCCTGAGACTTATATATATACACACACACCACTGTCCAGGCCCTGAGACTTATATATATATACACACACACACCACAGTCCAGGCCCTGAGACTTATATATATACACACACTCACCACAGTCCAGACCCTGAGACTTATATATATACACACAGACACCACAGTCCAGGCCCTGAGACTTATATATATATACACACACACACACCACAGTCCAGGCCCTGAGACTTATATATATACACACACACCACTTTCCAGGCCCTGAGACTTATATATATACACACACTCACCACAGTCCAGGCCCTGAGACTTATATATATATACACACACTCACCACAGTCCAGGCCCTGAGACTTATATATATACACACACTCACCACAGTCCAGGCCCTGATACTTATATATATACACACAGACACCACAGTCCAGGCCCTGATACTTATATATATACACACACACACCACAGTCCATGCCCTGAGACTTATATATATACACACACACACCACAGTCCAGGCCCTGAGACTTATATATATACACACACACACCACAGTCCAGACCCTGTGACTTATATATATACACACACACACCACAGTCCAGGCCCTGAGACTTATATATATACACACACACACCACAGTCCAGGCCCAGAGACTTATATATATATACACACACACCACAGTCCAGGCCCTGAGACTTATATATATACACACACACACCACAGTCCAGGCCCCGAGACTTATATATATACACACACACACACCACAGTCCAGGCACTGAGACTTATATATATACACACAGACACCACAGTCCAGACCCTGAGACTTATATATATACACACACACACCACAGTCCAGGCCCCGAGACTTATATATATACACACACACACACCACAGTCCAGGCACTGAGACTTATATATATATACACACACACCACAGTCCAGGCCCTGAGACTTATATATATACACACACACCACAGTCCAGTCCCTGAGACTTATATATATACACACACACACACCACAGTCCAGGCCCTGAGACTTATATATATACACACAAACCACAGTCCATGCCCTGAGACTTATATATATACACACACACACCCCAGTCCAGACCCTGAGACTTATATATATATACACACACACACCCCAGTCCAGACCCTGAGACTTATATATATATACACACACACACCACAGTCCAGACCCTGAGACTTATATATATACACACACACACCACAGTCCAGGCCCTGAGACTTATATATATATACACACACACACCACAGTCCAGGCCCTGATACTTATATATATATATACACACACACACCACAGTCCAGGCCCTGATACTTATATATATATACACACACACACCACAGTCCATGCCCTGAGACTTATATATATACACACACACACCACAGTCCAGGCCCTGAGACTTATATATATACACACACACACACCACAGTCCAGGCCCTGAGACTTATATATATACACACAGACACCACAGTCCAGGCCCTGAGACTTATATATATACACACACACACCACTGTCCAGGCCCTGAGACTTATATATATACACACACTCATCACAGTCCAGG
Source organism: Heterodontus francisci (assembly GCF_036365525.1). Lineage (NCBI taxonomy): Eukaryota > Metazoa > Chordata > Chondrichthyes > Heterodontiformes > Heterodontidae > Heterodontus > Heterodontus francisci. The sequence goes on along the minus strand of NW_027141523.1, from coordinate 55,652 downwards.
CCCTGAGACTTATATATATACACACACACCACTGTCCAGGCCCTGAGACTTATATATATACACACACTCACCACAGTCCAGGCCCTGAGACTTATATATATATACACACACTCACCACAGTCCAGGCCCTGAGACTTATATATATACACACACACCACTGTCCAGGCCCTGAGACTTATATATATATACACACACACACCACAGTCCAGGCCCTGAGACTTATATATATACACACACTCACCACAGTCCAGACCCTGAGACTTATATATATACACACAGACACCACAGTCCAGGCCCTGAGACTTATATATATATACACACACACACACCACAGTCCAGGCCCTGAGACTTATATATATACACACACACCACTTTCCAGGCCCTGAGACTTATATATATACACACACTCACCACAGTCCAGGCCCTGAGACTTATATATATATACACACACTCACCACAGTCCAGGCCCTGAGACTTATATATATACACACACTCACCACAGTCCAGGCCCTGATACTTATATATATACACACAGACACCACAGTCCAGGCCCTGATACTTATATATATACACACACACACCACAGTCCATGCCCTGAGACTTATATATATACACACACACACCACAGTCCAGGCCCTGAGACTTATATATATACACACACACACCACAGTCCAGACCCTGTGACTTATATATATACACACACACACCACAGTCCAGGCCCTGAGACTTATATATATACACACACACACCACAGTCCAGGCCCAGAGACTTATATATATATACACACACACCACAGTCCAGGCCCTGAGACTTATATATATACACACACACACCACAGTCCAGGCCCCGAGACTTATATATATACACACACACACACACCACAGTCCAGGCACTGAGACTTATATATATACACACAGACACCACAGTCCAGACCCTGAGACTTATATATATACACACACACACCACAGTCCAGGCCCCGAGACTTATATATATACACACACACACACCACAGTCCAGGCACTGAGACTTATATATATATACACACACACCACAGTCCAGGCCCTGAGACTTATATATATACACACACACCACAGTCCAGTCCCTGAGACTTATATATATACACACACACACACCACAGTCCAGGCCCTGAGACTTATATATATACACACAAACCACAGTCCATGCCCTGAGACTTATATATATACACACACACACCCAGTCCAGACCCTGAGACTTATATATATACACACACACACCCCAGTCCAGACCCTGAGACTTATATATATATACACACACACACCACAGTCCAGACCCTGAGACTTATATATATACACACACACACCACAGTCCAGGCCCTGAGACTTATATATATATACACACACACACCACAGTCCAGGCCCTGATACTTATATATATATATACACACACACACCACAGTCCAGGCCCTGATACGTATATATATATACACACACACACCACAGTCCATGCCCTGAGACTTATATATATACACACACACACCACAGTCCAGGCCCTGAGACTTATATATATACACACACACACACCACAGTCCAGGCCCTGAGACTTATATATATACACACAGACACCACAGTCCATGCCCTGAGACTTATATATATACACACACACACCACAGTCCATGCCCTGAGACTTATATATATACACACACACACCACAGTCCAGACCCTGAGACTTATATATATACACACACACACCACAGTCCAGGCCCTGAGACTTATATATATACACACACACACCACAGTCCAGGCCCTATGACTTATATATATATACACACACACACCACAGTCCAGGCCCTGAGACTTATATATATACACACACACACCACAGTCCAGGCCCTGAGACTTATATATATACACACACACACCACAGTCCATGCCCTGAGACTTATATATGTACACACACACACCACAGTCCAGGCCCTGAGACTTATATATACACACACACCACAGTCCATGCCCTGAGACTTATATATATACACACACACACCACAGTCCATGCCCTGAGACTTATATATGTACACACACACACCACAGTCCAGACCCTGAGACTTATATATGTACACACACACACCACAGTCCAGGCCCTGAGACTTATATATATACACACACACACACCACAGTACATGCCCTGAGACTTATATATATACACACACACACCACAGTCCAGACCCTGAGACTTATATATATATACACACACACACCACAGTCCATGCCCTGAGACTTATATATGTACACACACACACCACAGTCCAGACCCTGAGACTTATATATATACACACACACACCACAGTCCAGGCCCTGAGACTTATATATATACACACACACACACCACAGTACATGCCCTGAGACTTATATATATACACACACACACCACAGTCCAGACCCTGAGACTTATATATATACACACACACACCACAGTCCAGGCCCTGAGACTTATATATATACACACACACACACACCACAGTCCAGACCATGAGACTTATATATATACACACACACACCACAGTCCAGGCCCTGAGACTTATATATATACACACACACACACCACAGTCCAGACCCTGAGACTTATATATATACACACACACACACCACAGTCCAGACCCTGAGACTTATATATATACACACACACACCACAGTCCAGGCCCTGAGACTTATATATATACACACACACACACCACAGTCCATGCCCTGAGACTTATATATATACACACACACACACACCACTGTCCATGCCCTGAGACTTATATATATATACACACACACCACAGTCCATGCCCTGAGACTTATATATATACACACACACACACACCACAGTCCAGACCCTGAGACTTATATATATACACACACACACACCACAGTCCAGACCCTGAGACTTATATATATACACACACACACCACAGTCCAGGCCCTGAGACTTATATATATACACACACACACCACAGTCCAGGCCCTGAGACTTATATATATACACACACACACACACCACAGTCCATGCCCTGAGATTTATATATATACACACACACACCACAGTCCATGCCCTGAGACTTATATATATATACACACACACACCACAGTCCAGACCCTGAGACTTATATATATACACACACACACCACAGTCCAGACCCTGAGACTTATATATGTACACACACACACCACAGTCCAGACCCTGAGACTTATATATATACACACACACACCACAGTCCATGCCCTGAGACTTATATATATACACACACACACCACAGTCCAGACCCTGAGACTTATATATATATACACACACACACCACAGTCCAGACCCTGAGACTTATATATATATACACACACACACCACAGTCCAGACCCTGAGACTTATATATATACACACACACCACAGTCCAGGCCCTGAGACTTATATATATATACACACACACACCACAGTCCAGACCCTGAGACTTATATATATACACACACACCACAGTCCAGACCCTGAGACTTATATATATATACACACACACACCACAGTCCAGACCCTGAGACTTATATATATACACACACACACCACAGTCCAGACCCTGAGACTTATATATATACACACACACCACAGTCCAGACCCTGAGACTTATATATATATACACACACACACCACAGTCCAGACCCTGAGACTTATATATATATACACACACACACCACAGTCCAGACCCTGAGACTTATATATATACACACACACCACAGTCCAGACCCTGAGACTTATATATATATACACACACACACCACAGTCCAGACCCTGAGACTTATATATATACACACACACCACAGTCCAGACCCTGAGACTTATATATATACACACACACCACAGTCCAGACCCTGAGACTTATATATATATACACACACACACCACAGTCCAGACCCTGAGACTTATATATATACACACACACCACAGTCCAGACCCTGAGACTTATATATATATACACACACACACCACAGTCCAGACCCTGAGACTTATATATATACACACACACCACAGTCCAGACCCTGAGACTTATATATATATACACACACACACCACAGTCCAGACCCTGAGACTTATATATATACACACACACACCACAGTCCAGACCCTGAGACTTATATATATACACACACACCACAGTCCAGACCCTGAGACTTATATATATATACACACACACACCACAGTCCAGACCCTGAGACTTATATATATATACACACACACACCACAGTCCAGACCCTGAGACTTATATATATACACACACACCACAGTCCAGACCCTGAGACTTATATATATATACACACACACACCACAGTCCAGACCCTGAGACTTATATATATACACACACACCACAGTCCAGGCCCTGAGACTTATATATATATACACACACACACCACAGTCCAGACCCTGAGACTTATATATATACACACACACACCACAGTCCAGACCCTGAGACTTATATATATACACACACACACCACAGTCCATGCCCTGAGACTTATATATATACACACACACACCACAGTCCAGACCCTGAGACTTTTATATATACACACACACACCACAGTCCATGCCCTGAGACTTATATATATACACACACACACCACAGTCCAGACCCTGAGACTTATATATATACACACACACACCACAGTCCAGGCCCTGAGACGTATATATATACACACACACACACACCACAGTCCATGCCCTGAGACTTATATATATACACACACACACCACAGTCCAGACCCTGAGACTTATATATACACACACACACACCACAGTCCAGGCCCTGAGACTTATATATATACACACACACACCACAGTCCAGGCCCTGAGACTTATATATATATACACACACACACCACAGTCCAGGCCCAGAGACTTATATATATACACACACACACCACAGTCCAGACCCGGAGACTTATATATATACACACACACACCACAGTCCAGGCCCTGAGACTTATATATATACACAAACACACCACATTCCAGGCCCTGAGACTTATATATATACACACACACACCACAGTGCAGACCCTGAGACTTATATATATACACACACACACACCACAGTCCAGACCCTGAGACTTATATATATACACACACACACCACAGTCCAGGCCCTGAGACTTAAATATACACACACACACCACAGTCCAGACCCTGAGACTTATATATATACACACACACACCACAGTCCAGGCCCTGAGACTTATATATATACATACACAGACACCACAGTCCAGGCCCTGAGACTTATATATATGCACACACACACACCACAGTCCAGACCCTGAGACTTATATATATACACACACACACACCACAGTCCAGACCCTGAGACTTATATATATACACACACACACCACAGTCCAGGCCCTGAGACTTATATATATACACACACACACACCACAGTCCATGCCCTGAGACTTATATATATACACACACACACCACAGTCCAGACCCTGAGACTTATATATATACACACACACACCACAGTCCAGGCCCTGAGACTTATATATTTACACACACACACCACAGTCCAGGCCCTGAGACTTATATATATACACACACACACACCACAGTCCAGACCCTGAGACTTATATATATACACACACACACACCACAGTCCAGGCCCTGAGACTTATATATATACACACACACACCACAGTCCAGGCCCTGAGACTTATATATATACATACACACACACCACAGTCCAGACCCTGAGACTTATATATATATATACACACACACCACAGTCCAGACCCTTAGACTTATATATATACACACACACACACCACAGTCCAGACCCTGAGACTTATATATATACACACACACACCACAGTCCAGACCCTGAGACTTATATATATACACACACACACCACAGTCCAGGCCCTGAGACTTATATATATACACACACACACACCACAGTCCAGACCCTGAGACTTATATATATACACGCACACACACCACAGTCCAGGCCCTGAGACTTATATATATACACACTCACACCACAGTCCAGGCCCTGAGACTTATATATATACACACAAACACACCACAGTCCAGACCCTGAGACTTATATAAATACACACACACACACCACAGTCCAGACCCTGAGACTTATATATATACACACACACACCACAGTCCAGGCCCTGAGACTTATATATATACACGCACACACACCACAGTCCAGACCCTGAGACTTATATATATACACACACACACACACAACAGTCCAGACCCTGAGACTTATATATATACACACACACACACCACAGTCCAGACCCTGAGACTTATATATATACACACACACACACCACAGTCCAGGCCCTGAGACTTATATATATATACACACTCACACCACAGTCCAGGCCCTGAGACTTATATATATACACACACACACACCACAGTCCAGGCCCTGAGACTTATATATATACACACTCACACCACAGTCCATGCCCTGATACTTATATATACACACACACACACCACAGTCCAGACCCTGAGACTTATATATATACACACACACACCACAGTCCAGACCCTGAGACTTATATATATACACACACACACACCACAGTCCATGCCCTGAGACTTATATATATACACACACACACCACAGTCCAGGCCCTGAGACTTATATATATACACACACATACCACAGTCCAGGCCCTGAGACTTATATATCTACACACACACACACCACAGTCCATGCCCTGAGACTTATATATATACACACACACACCACAGTCCAGGCCCAGAGACCTATATATATACACATACACACCACAGTCCAGACCCTGAGACTTATATATACACACACACACACCACAGTCCAGACCCTGAGACTTATATATATACACACACACCACAGTCCAGGCCCTGATACTTATATATATATATACACACACACACCACAGTCCAGGCCCTGAGACTTATATATATATACACACACACACCACAGTCCAGGCCCTGATACTTATATATATATATACACACACACACCACAGTCCAGGCCCTGATACTTATATATATATATACACACACACCACAGTCCAGGCCCTGAGACTTATATATATACACACACACCACAGTCCAGACCCTGAGACTTATATATATACACACACACACCACAGTCCAGACCCTGAGACTTATATATATACACACACACACACCACAGTCCAGGCCCTGAGACTTATATATATACACACACACACCACAGTCCATGCCCTGAGACTTATATATATATACACACACAGCACAGTCCAGGCCCTGAGACTTATATATATATACACACACACCACAGTCCAGACCCTGAGACTTATATATATACACACACACACCACAGTCCAGGCCCTGAGACTTATATATATACACACACACCACAGTCCAGACCCTGAGACATATATATATACACACACACACCACAGTCCAGACCCTGAGACTTATATATATACACACACACACCACAGTCCAGGCCCTGATACTTATATATATATATACACACACACACCACAGTCCAGGCCCTGAGACTTATATATATACACACACACCACAGTCCAGGCCCTGATACTTATATATATATATACACACACACACCACAGTCCAGGCCCTGAGACTTATATATATATACACACACACACCACAGTCCAGGCCCTGATACTTATATATATATATACACACACACACCACAGTCCAGGCCCTGATACTTATATATATATATACACATACACACCGCAGTCCAGACCCTGAGACTTATATATACACACACACACACCACAGTCCAGACCCTGAGACTTATATATATACACACACACCACAGTCCAGGCCCTGTTACTTATATATATATATACACACACACACCACAGTCCAGGCCCTGAGACTTATATATATATACACACACACACCACAGTCCAGGCCCTGATACTTATATATATATATATACACACACACCACATTCCAGGCCCTGAGACTTATATATATATATACACACACACACCACAGTCCAGGCCCTGAGACTTATATATATACACACACACACACCACAGTCCAGGCCCTGAGACTTATATATATACACACACAGACACCACAGTCCAGGCCCTGATACTTATATATATATATACAC
>NW_027141523.1:0-17500 GCF_036365525.1 Heterodontus francisci | reverse complement strand
GGGGCCTCTCACCATGGAGACAGAGCGGGGGGAGGGGCCTCTCACCATGGAGACAGAGCGGGGGAGGGGCCTCTCACCATGGAAACAGAGCGGGGGAGGAGACTGTCACCATGGAAACAGAGCGGGGGAGGGGACTGTCACCATGGAGACAGAGCGGGGGAGGGGCCTCTCACCATGGAGACAGAGCGGGGGAGGGGACTGTCACCATGGAAACAGAGCGGGGGAGGGGCCTCTCACCATGGAGACAGAGCGGGGGAGGAGACTGTCACCATGGAGACAGAGCAGGGGAGGGGCCTGTCACCATGGAGACAGAGCGGGGGAGGAGACTGTCACCATGGAGACAGAGCGGGGGAGGGGCCTCTCACCATGGAGACAGAGCGGGGGAGGGGACTGTCACCATGGAGACAGAGGGGGAGGGGCCTGTCACCATGGAGACAGAGCGGGGGAGGGGCCTCTCACCATGGAGACAGAGCGGGGGAGGGGCCTCTCACCATGGAGACAGAGCGGGGGGAGGAGACTGTCACCATGGAGACAGAGCGGGGGAGGGGCCGGTCACCATGGAGACAGAGCGGGGGGAGGAGACTGTCACCATGGAGACAGAGCGGGGGAGGGGCCTCTCACCATGGAGACAGAGCGGGGGGAGGGGACTGTCACCATGGAGACAGAGGGGGAGGGGCCTGTCACCATGGAGACAGAGCAGGGGAGGGGCCTCTCACCATGGAGACAGAGCGGGGGAGGGGCCTCTCACCATGGAGACAGAGCGGGGGGAGGAGACTGTCACCATGGAGACAGAGCGGGGGAGGGGCCTCTCACCATGGAGACAGAGCGGGGGAGGGGCCTCTCACCATGGAGACAGAGCGGGGGAGGGGACTGACACCATGGAGACAGAGGGGGAGGGGCCTGTCACCATGGATACAGAGCGGGGGAGGGGCCTCTCACCATGGAGACAGAGCGGGGGAGGGGCCTCTCACCATGGAGACAGAGCCGGGGAGGGGCCTCTCACCATGGAGACAGAGCGGGGGAGGGGCCTCTCACCATGGAGACAGAGCGGGGGAGGGGCCTCTCACCATGGAGACAGAGCGGGGGAGGAGACTGTCACCATGGAGACAGAGCGGGGGAGGGGACTGTCACCATGGAGACAGAGCGGGGGAGGGGACTGTCACCATGGAGACAGAGCGGGGGAGGGGCCTCTCACCATGGAGACAGAGCGGGGGAGGGGACTGTCACCATGGAGACAGAGCGGGGGAGGGGACTGTCACCATGGAGACAGAGCAGGGGAGGGGACTGTCACCATGGAGACAGAGCGGGGGAGGGGCCTGTCACCATGGAGACAGAGCGGGGGAGGGGCCTCTCAACATGGAGACAGAGCGGGGGAGGGGCCTCTCACCATGGACACAAGCGGGGGAGGGGACTGTCACCATGGAGACAGAGCGGGGGAGGGGCCTGTCACCATGGAGACAGAGCGGGGGTGGGGCCTCTCTCCATGGAGACAGAGCGGGGGAGGGGACTCTCACCATGGAGACAGAGCGGGGGAGGGGCCTCTCACCATGGAGACAGAGCGGGGGAGGGGCCTCTCACCATGGAGACAGAGCGGGGGAGGGGACTGTCACCATGGAGACAGAGCGGGGGAGGGGACTGTCACCATGGAGACAGAGCGGGGGAGGGGCCTGTCACCATGGAGACAGAGCGGGGGAGGGGCTTCTCACCATGGAGACAGAGCGGGGGAGGGGCTTCTCACCATGGAGACAGAGCGGGGGAGGGGACTGTCACCATGGAGACAGAGCGGGGGAGGGGACTGTCACCATGGAGACAGAGCGGGGGAGGGGCCTGTCACCATGGAGACAGAGCGGGGGAGGGGCCTGTCACCATGGAGACAGAGCGGGGGAGGAGCCTCTCACCATGGAGACAGAGCGGGGGAGGGGCCTGTCACCATGGAGACAGAGCGGGGGAGGGGCCTGTCACCATGGAGACAGAGCGGGGGAGGGGCCTGTCACCATGGAGACAGAGCGGGGGAGGGGCCTGTCACCATGGAGACAGAGCGGGGGAGGGGCCTGTCACCATGGAGACAGAGCGGGGGAGGGGCCTGTCACCATGGAGACAGAGCGGGGGAGGAGCCTCTCACCATGGAGACAGAGCGGGGGAGGGGCCTCTCACCATGGATACAGAGCGGGGGAGGGGCCTCTCACCATGGATACAGAGCGGGGGAGGGGACTGTCACCATGGAGACAGAGCGGGGGAGGGGACTGTCACCATGGAGACAGAGCGGGGGAGGGGCCTCTCACCATGGAGACAAAGCGGGGGAGGGGCCTGTCACCATGGAGACAGAGCGGGGGAGGGGACTGTCACCATGGAGACAGAGCGGGGGAGGGGCCTCTCACCATGGAGACAGAGCGGGGGAGGGGCCTGTCACCATGGAGACAGAGCGGGGGAGGGGACTGTCACCATGGAGACAGAGCGGGGGAGGGGCCTGTCACCATGGAGACAGAGCGGGGGCGGGGCCTCTCTCCATGGAGACAGAGCGGGGGAGGGGCCTGTCACCATGGAGACAGAGCGGGGGGAGGGGCCTGTCACCATGGAGACAGAGCGGGGGAGGGGCCTCTCACCATGGAGACAGAGCGGGGGAGGGGCCTCTCACCATGGAGACAGAGCGGGGGGAGGGGCCTCTCACCATGGAGACAGAGCGGGGGAGGGGACTGTCACCATGGAGACAGAGCGGGGGAGGGGACTGTCACCATGGAGACAGAGCGGGGGAGGGGCCTCTCACCATGGAGACAGAGCGGGGGAGGGGCCTGTCACCATGGAGACAGAGCGGGGGAGGGGACTGTCACCATGGAGACAGAGCGGGGGAGGGGCCTCTCACCATGGAGACAGAGCGGGGGGAGGGGACTGTCACCATGGAGACAGAGCGGGGGAGGGGCCTCTCACCATGGAGACAGAGCGGGGGAGGGGTCTGTCACCATGGAGACAGAGCGGGGGAGGAGACTGTCACCATGGAGACAGAGCAGGGGAGGGGACTGTCACCAGGGAGACAGAGCGGGGGAGGGGCCTGTCACCATGGAGACAGAGCGGGGGAGGAGACTGTCACCATGGAGACAGAGCGGGGGAGGGGACTGTCACCATGGAGACAGAGCGGGGGAGGGGCCTCTCACCATGGAGACAGAGCGGGGGAGGAGACTGTCACCATGGAGACAGAGCGGGGGAGGGGACTGTCACCATGGAGACAGAGCGGGGGAGGGGCCTCTCACCATGGAGACAGAGCGGGGAGGGGACTGTCACCATGGAGACAGAGCGGGGGAGTTGCCTCTCACCATGGAGACAGAGCGGGGGAGGGGCCTGTCACCATGGAGACAGAGCGGGGGAGGGGACAGTCACCATGGAGACAGAGCGGGGGAGGAGCCTGTCACCATGGATACAGAACGGGGGAGGGGCCTGTCACCATGGAGACAGAGCGGGGGAGGAGCCTCTCACCATGGAGACAGAGCGGGGGAGGAGCCTGTCACCATGGATACAGAACGGGGGAGGGGCCTGTCACCATGGAGACAGAGCGGGGGAGGAGCCTCTCACCATGGAGACAGAGCGGGGGAGGGGCCTCTCACCATGGAGACAAAGCGGGGGAGGGGCCTCTCACCATGGAGACAGAGCGGGGGAGGGGCCTCTCACCATGGAGACAGAGCGGGGGAGGGGCCTGTCACCATGGAGACAGAGCGGGGGAGGGGCCTGTCACCATGGAGACAGAGCGGGGGAGGGGCCTCTCACCATGGAGACAGAGCGGGGGAGGGGCCTGTCACCATGGAGACAGAGCGGGGGAGGGGAGTGTCACCATGGAGACTGAGCGGGGGAGGGGACTGTCACCATGGAGACAGAGCGGGGGAGGGGCCTGTCACCATGGAGACAGAGCGGGGGAGGAGACTGTCACCATGGAGACAGAGCGGGGGAGGGGCCTGTCACCATGGAGACAGAGCGGGGGAGGGGCCTGTCACCATGGAGACAGAGCGGGGGAGGGGACTGTCACCATGGAGACAGAGCGGGGGAGGGGACTGTCACCATGGAGACAGAGCGGGGGCGGGGCCTCTCTCCATGGAGACAGAGCGGGGGAGGGGCTTCTCACCATGGAGACAGAGCGGGGGAGGGGACTGTCACCATGGAGACCGTGCGGGGGAGGGGCCTCTCACCATGGAGACAGAGCGGGGGAGGGGCCTGTCACCATGGAGACAGAGCGGGGGAGGGGACTGTCACCATGGAGACAGAGCGGGGGAGGGGACTGTCACCGTGGAGACAGAGCGGGGGAGGGGCCTCTCACCATGGAGACAGAGCGGGGGAGGGGCCTCTCACCATGGAGACAGAGCGGGGGAGGGGACTGTCACCATGGAGACAGAGCGGGGGAGGGGCCTGTCACCATGGAGACAGAGCGGGGGAGGGGCCTGTCACCATGGAGACAGAGCGGGGGAGGGGCCTCTCACCATGGAGACAGAGCGGGGGAGGGGCCTGTCACCATGGAGACAGAGCGGGGGAGGGGCCTCTCACCATGGAGACAGAGCGGGGGAGGAGCCTGTCACCATGGAGACAGAGCGGGGGAGGGGCCTGTCACCATGGAGACAGAGCGGGGGAGGGGCCTCTCACCATGGAGACAGAGCGGGGGAGGGGCCTCTCACCATGGAGACAGAGCGGGGGAGGGGACTGTCACCATGGAGACAGAGCGGGGGAGGGGCCTCTCACCATGGAGACAGAGCGGGGGAGGGGCCTGTCACCATGGAGACAGAGCGGGGGAGGGGACTGTCACCATGGAGACAGAGCGGGGGAGGGGCCTGTCACCATGGAGACAGAGCGGGGGAGGGGACTGTCACCATGGAGACAGAGCGGGGGAGGGGCCTCTCACCATGGAGACAGAGCGGGGGAGGGGCCTCTCACCATGGAGACAGAGCGGGGGAGGGGACTGTCACCATGGAGACATAGCGGGGGAGGGGACTGTCACCATGGAGACAGAGCGGGGGAGGGGCCTCTCACCATGGAGACAGAGCGGGGGAGGGGCCTCTCACCATGGAGACAGAGCGGGGGAGGGGACTGTCACCAGGGAGACAGAGCGGGGGAGGGGCCTGTCACCATGGAGACAGAGCGGGGGAGGTGCCTCTCACCATGGAGACAGAGCGGGGGAGGGGACTGTCACCATGGAGACAGAGCAGGGGAGGGGCCTCTCACCATGGAGACAGAGCGGGGGAGGGGCCTGTCACCATGGAGACAGAGCGGGGGAGGGGACTGTCACCATGGAGACAGAGCGGGGGAGGGGACTGTCACCATGGAGACAGAGCGGGGGAGGGGACTGTCACCATGGAGACAGAGCGGGGGAGGGGCCTCTCACCATGGAGACAGAGCAGGGGAGGAGCCTGTCACCATGGAGACAGAGCGGGGGAGGGGACTGTCACCATGGAGACAGAGCGGGGGAGGGGCCTGTCACCATGGAGACAGAGCGGGGGAGGGGCCTGTCACCATGGAGACAGAGCGGGGGAGGGGCCTGTCACCATGGAGACAGAGCGGGGGAGGGGCCTGTCACCATGGAGACAGAGCGGGGGAGGGGCCTGTCACCATGGAGACAGAGCGGGGGAGGGGCCTGTCACCATGGAGACAGAGCGGGGGAGGAGCCTCTCACCATGGATACAGAGCGGGGGAGGGGCCTCTCACCATGGATACAGAGCGGGGGAGGGGACTGTCACCATGGAGACAGAGCGGGGGAGGGGACTGTCACCATGGAGACAGAGCGGGGGAGGGGCCTCTCACCATGGAGACAAAGCGGGGGAGGGGCCTGTCACCATGGAGACAGAGCGGGGGAGGGGACTGTCACCATGGAGACAGAGCGGGGGAGGGGCCTCTCACCATGGAGACAGAGCGGGGGAGGGGACTGTCACCATGGAGACCGTGCGGGGGAGGGGCCTCTCACCATGGAGACAGAGCGGGGGAGGGGCCTGTCACCATGGAGACAGAGCGGGGGAGGGGACTGTCACCATGGAGAAAGAGCGGGGGAGGGGACTGTCACCGTGGAGACAGAGCGGGGGAGGGGCCTCTCACCATGGAGACAGAGCGGGGGAGGGGCCTCTCACCATGGAGACAGAGCGGGGGAGGGGACTGTCACCATGGAGACAGAGCGGGGGAGGGGCCTGTCACCATGGAGACAGAGCGGGGGAGGGGCCTGTCACCATGGAGACAGAGCGGGGGAGGGGCCTCTCACCATGGAGACAGAGCGGGGGAGGGGCCTGTCACCATGGAGACAGAGCGGGGGAGGGGCCTCTCACCATGGAGACAGAGCGGGGGAGGAGCCTGTCACCATGGAGACAGAGCGGGGGAGGGGCCTGTCACCATGGAGACAGAGCGGGGGAGGGGCCTCTCACCATGGAGACAGAGCGGGGGAGGGGCCTCTCACCATGGAGACAGAGCGGGGGAGGGGACTGTCACCATGGAGACAGAGCGGGGGAGGGGCCTCTCACCATGGAGACAGAGCGGGGGAGGGGCCTGTCACCATGGAGACAGAGCGGGGGAGGGGACTGTCACCATGGAGACAGAGCGGGGGAGGGGCCTGTCACCATGGAGACAGAGCGGGGGAGGGGACTGTCACCATGGAGACAGAGCGGTGGAGGGGCCTCTCACCATGGAGACAGAGCGGGGGAGGGGCCTCTCACCATGGAGACAGAGCGGGGGAGGGGACTGTCACCATGGAGACAGAGCGGGGGAGGGGACTGTCACCATGGAGACAGAGCGGGGGAGGGGCCTCTCACCATGGAGACAGAGCGGGGGAGGGGCCTCTCACCATGGAGACAGAGCGGGGGAGGGGACTGTCACCAGGGAGACAGAGCGGGGGAGGGGCTGTCACCATGGAGACAGAGCGGGGGAGGGGCCTCTCACCATGGAGACAGAGCGGGGGAGGGGACTGTCACCATGGAGACAGAGCAGGGGAGGGGCCTCTCACCATGGAGACAGAGCGGGGGAGGGGCCTGTCACCATGGAGACAGAGCGGGGGAGGGGACTGTCACCATGGAGACAGAGCGGGGGAGGGGACTGTCACCATGGAGACAGAGCGGGGGAGGGGACTGTCACCATGGAGACAGAGCGGGGGAGGGGCCTCTCACCATGGAGACAGAGCAGGGGAGGAGCCTGTCACCATGGAGACAGAGCGGGGGAGGGGACTGTCACCATGGAGACAGAGCGGGGGAGGGGCCTGTCACCATGGAGACAGAGCGGGGGAGGGGCCTGTCACCATGGAGACAGAGCGGGGGAGGGGCCTGTCACCATGGAGACAGAGCGGGGGAGGGGCCTGTCACCATGGAGACAGAGCGGGGAGGGGCCTGTCACCATGGAGACAGAGCGGGGGAGGGGCCTGTCACCATGGAGACAGAGCGGGGGAGGAGCCTCTCACCATGAGACAGAGCGGGGAGGGGCCTCTCACCATGGATACAGAGCGGGGGAGGGGCCTCTCACCATGGATACAGAGCGGGGGAGGGACTGTCACCATGAGACAGAGCGGGGGAGGGGACTGTCACCATGGAGACAGAGCGGGGGGAGGGGCTCTCACCATGGAGACAAAGCGGGGGAGGGGCCTTGTCACCATGGAGACAGAGCGGGGGAGGGGACTGTCACCATGGAGACAGAGCGGGGGAGGGGCCTCTCACCATGGAGACAGAGCGGGGGAGGGGCCTGTCACCATGGAGACAGAGCGGGGGAGGGGGACTGTCACCATGGAGACAGAGCGGGGGAGGGGCCTGTCACCATGGAGACAGAGCGGGGGCGGGGCCTCTCTCCATGGAGACAGAGCGGGGGAGGGGCCTGTCACCATGGAGACAGAGCGGGGGAGGGGCCTGTCACCATGGAGGACAGAGCGGGGGAGGGGCCTCTCACCATGGAGACAGAGCGGGGGAGGGGCCTCTCACCATGGAGACAGAGCGGGGGAGGGGCCTCTCACCATGGAGACAGAGCCGGGGGAGGGGACTGTCACCATGGAGACAGAGCGGGGAGGGGACTGTCACCATGGAGGCAGAGCGGGGGAGGGGCCTCTCACCATGGAGACAGAGCGGGGGAGGGGCCTGTCACCATGGGAGACAGAGCGGGGGAGGGGACTGTCACCATGGAGACAGAGCGGGGAGGGGCCTCTCACCATGGAGACAGAGCGGGGGAGGGGACTGTCACCATGGAGACAGAGCGGGGGAGGGGCCTCTCACCATGGAGACAGAGCGGGGGGGAGGGGTCTGTCACCATGGAGACCGTGCGGGGGAGGGCCTCTCACCATGGAGACAGAGCGGGGGAGGGGCCTGTCACCATGGAGACAGAGCGGGGGAGGGGACTGTCACCATGGAGAAAGAGCGGGGGAGGGGACTGTCACCGTGGAGACAGAGCGGGGGAGGGGCCTCTCACCATGGAGACAGAGCGGGGGAGGGGCCTCTCACCATGGAGACAGAGCGGGGGAGGGGACTGTCACCATGGAGACAGAGCGGGGGAGGGGACTGTCACCATGGAGACAGAGCGGGGGAGGGGCCTGTCACGCATGGAGACAGAGCGGGGGAGGGGCCTCTCACCATGGAGACAGAGCGGGGGAGGGGCCTGTCACCATGGAGACAGAGCGGGGGAGGGGCCTCTCACCATGGAGACAGAGCGGGGGAGGAGCCTGTCACCATGGAGACAGAGCGGGGGAGGGGCCTGTCACCATGGAGGCAGAGCGGGGGAGGGGCCTCTCACCATGGAGACAGAGCGGGGGAGGGGCCTCTCACCATGGAGACAGAGCGGGGAGGGGGACTGTCACCATGGAGACAGAGCGGGGGAGGGGCCTCTCACCATGGAGACAGAGCGGGGGGAGGGGCCTGTCACCATGGAGACAGAGCGGGGGAGGGGACTGTCACCATGGAGACAGAGCGGGGGAGGGGCCTGTCACCATGGAGACAGAGCGGGGGAGGGGACTGTCACCATGGAGACAGAGCGGGGGAGGGGCCTCTCACCATGGAGACAGAGCGGGGGAGGGGCCTCTCACCATGGAGACAGAGCGGGGGAGGGGACTGTCCACCATGGAGACAGAGCGGGGGAGGGGACTGTCACCATGGAGACAGAGCGGGGGAGGGGCCTCTCACCATGGAGACAGAGCGGGGGAGGGGCCTCTCACCATGGAGACAGAGCGGGGGAGGGGACTGTCACCAGGGAGACAGAGCGGGGGAGGGGCCTGTCACCATGGAGACAGAGCGGGGGAGGGGCCTCTCACCATGGAGACAGAGCGGGGAGGGGACTGTCACCATGGAGACAGAGCGGGGGAGGGGCCTCTCACCATGGAGACAGAGCGGGGGAGGGGCCTGTCACCATGGAGACAGAGCGGGGGAGGGGACTGTCACCATGGAGGCAGAGCGGGGGAGGGGACTGTCACCATGGAGACAGAGCGGGGGAGGGGACTGTCACCATGGAGACAGAGCGGGGGAGGGGCCTCTCACCATGGAGACAGAGCAGGGGAGGAGCCTGTCACCATGGAGACAGAGCGGGGAGGGGACTGTCACCATGGAGACAGAGCGGGGGAGGGGCCTGTCACCATGGAGACAGAGCGGGGGAGGGGCCTGTCACCATGGAGACAGAGCGGGGGGAGGGGCCTGTCCACCATGGAGACAGAGCGGGGGAGGGGCCTGTCACCATGGAGACAGAGCGGGGGAGGGGCCTGTCACCATGGAGACAGAGCGGGGGAGGGGCCTGTCACCATGGAGACAGAGCGGGGGAGGAGCCTCTCACCATGGAGACAGAGCGGGGAGGGGCCTCTCACCATGGATACAGAGCGGGGGAGGGGCCTCTCACCATGGATACAGAGCGGGGGAGGGGACTGTCACCATGGAGACAGAGCGGGGGAGGGGACTGTCACCATGGAGACAGAGCGGGGGAGGGGCCTCTCACCATGGAGACAAAGCGGGGGAGGGGCCTGTCACCATGGAGACAGAGCGGGGGAGGGGACTGTCACCATGGAGACAGAGCGGGGGAGGGCCTCTCACCATGGAGACAGAGCGGGGGAGGGGCCTGTCACCATGGAGACAGAGCGGGGGAGGGGACTGTCACCATGGAGGACAGAGCGGGGGAGGGGCCTGTCACCATGGAGACAGAGCGGGGGCGGGGCCTCTCTCCATGGAGACAGAGCGGGGGAGGGGCCTGTCACCATGGAGACAGAGCGGGGGAGGGGCCTGTCACCATGGAGACAGAGCGGGGGAGGGGCCTCTCACCATGAGACAGAGCGGGGGAGGGGCCTCTCACCATGGAGACAGAGCGGGGGGAGGGGCCTCTCACCATGGAGACAGAGCGGGGGAGGGGACTGTCACCATGGAGACAGAGCGGGGAGGGGACTGTCACCATGGAGGCAGAGCGGGGGAGGGGCCTCTCACCATGGAGACAGAGCGGGGGAGGGGCCTGTCACCATGGAGACAGAGCGGGGGAGGGGACTGTCACCATGGAGACAGAGCGGGGGAGGGGCCTCTCACCATGGAGACAGAGCGGGGGAGGGGACTGTCACCATGGAGACAGAGCGGGGGAGGGGCCTCTCACCATGGAGACAGAGCGGGGAGGGGTCTGTCACCATGGAGACAGAGCGGGGGAGGAGACTGTCACCATGGAGACAGAGCAGGGGAGGGGACTGTCACCAGGGAGACAGAGCGGGGGAGGGGCCTGTCACCATGGAGACAGAGCGGGGGAGGAGACTGTCACCATGGAGACAGAGCGGGGGAGGGGCCTCTCACCATGGAGACAGAGCGGGGAGGAGACTGTCACCATGGAGACAGAGCGGGGGAGGGGACTGTCACCATGGAGACAGAGCGGGGGAGGGGCCTCTCACCATGGAGACAGAGCGGGGGAGGGGACTGTCACCATGGAGACAGAGCGGGGGAGTTGCCTCTCACCATGGAGACAGAGCGGGGGAGGGGCCTGTCACCATGGAGACAGAGCGGGGGAGGGGACTGTCACCATGGAGACAGAGCGGGGGAGGAGCCTGTCACCATGGATACAGAACGGGGGAGGGGCCTGTCACCATGGAGACAGAGCGGGGGGAGGAGCCTCTCACCATGGTGACAGAGCGGGGGAGGAGCCTGTCCACCATGGATACAGAACGGGGGAGGGGCCTGTCACCATGGAGACAGAGCGGGGGAGGAGCCTCTCACCATGGAGACAGAGCGGGGGAGGGGCCTCTCACCATGGAGACAAAGCGGGGGAGGGGCCTCTCACCATGGAGACAGAGCGGGGAGGGGCCTCTCACCATGGAGACAGAGCGGGGGAGGGGCCTGTCACCATGGAGACAGAGCGGGGGAGGGGCCTGTCACCATGGAGACAGAGCGGGGGAGGGGCCTCTCACCATGGAGACAGAGGCGGGGAGGGGCCTGTCACCATGGAGACAGAGCGGGGGAGGGGAGTGTCACATGGAGACAGAGCGGGGGAGGGACTGTCACCATGGAGACAGAGCGGGGGAGGGGCCTGTCACCATGGAGACAGAGCGGGGGAGGAGACTGTCACCATGGAGACAGAGCGGGGAGGGGCCTGTCACCATGGAGACAGAGCGGGGGAGGGGCCTGTCACCATGGAGACAGAGCGGGGGAGGGGGACTGTCACCATGGAGACAGAGCGGGGGAGGGGACTGTCACCATGGAGACAGAGCGGGGGCGGGGCCTCTCTCCATGGAGACAGAGCGGGGGAGGGGCTTCTCACCATGGAGACAGAGCGGGGGAGGGGACTGTCACCATGGAGACCGTGCGGGGGAGGGGCCTCTCACCATGGAGACAGAGCGGGGGAGGGGCCTGTCACCATGGAGACAGAGCGGGGGAGGGGACTGTCACCATGGAGACAGAGCGGGGGAGGGGACTGTCACCGTGGAGACAGAGCGGGGGAGGGGCCTCTCACCATGGAGACAGAGCGGGGAGGGGCCTCTCACCATGGAGACAGAGCGGGGGAGGGGACTGTCACCATGGAGACAGAGCGGGGGAGGGGCCTGTCACCATGGAGACAGAGCGGGGGAGGGGCCTGTCCACCATGGAGACAGAGCGGGGGAGGGGCCTCTCA
Source organism: Heterodontus francisci (assembly GCF_036365525.1). NCBI lineage: Eukaryota > Metazoa > Chordata > Chondrichthyes > Heterodontiformes > Heterodontidae > Heterodontus > Heterodontus francisci. Next base: position 5,461 of record NW_027141523.1, on the reverse strand, counting down.
CCATGGATAACAGAGCGGGGGAGGGGCCTGTCACCATGGAGACAGGCGGGGGAGGGGCCTCTCACCATGGAGACAGAGCGGGGGAGGAGCCTGTCACCATGGAGACAGAGCGGGGGAGGGGCCTGTCACCATGGAGACAGAGCGGGGGAGGGGCCTCTCACCATGGAGACAGAGCGGGGGAGGGGCCTCTCACCATGGAGACAGAGCGGGGGAGGGGACTGTCACCATGGAGACAGAGCGGGGGAGGGGCCTCTCACCATGGAGACAGAGCGGGGGAGGGGCCTCTCACCATGGAGACAGAGCGGGGGAGGGGCCTGTCACCATGAGGACAGAGCGGGGGAGGGGACTGTCACCATGGAGACAGAGCGGGGGAGGGGCCTCTCACCATGGAGACAGAGGCGGGGGAGGGGGCCTGTCACCATGGATACAGAGCGGGGAGGGGACTGTCACCAATGGAGACAGAGCGGGGGAGGGGACTGTCACCATGGAGACAGAGCGGGGGAGGGGACTGTCACCATGGAGACAGAGCGGGGGAGGGGCCTCTCACCATGGAGACAGAGCGGGGGAGGAGCCTCTCACCATGGCGACAGAGCGGGGGAGGGGACTGTCACCATGGAGACAGAGCGGGGGAGGGGACTGTCACCATGGAGACAGAGCGGGGGAGGAGCCTCTCACCATGGCGACAGAGCAGGGGAGGGGCCTCTCACCATGGAGACAGAGCGGGGGAGGAGCCTCTCACCATGGATACAGAGCGGGGGAGGGGACTGTCACCATGGAGACAGAGCGGGGGAGGGGCCTCTCACCATGGAGACAGAGCGGGGGAGGGGCCTGTCACCATGGATACAGAGCGGGAGGGGGACTGTCACCATGGAGACAGAGCGGGGGAGGGGGACTGTCACCATGGAGACAGAGCGGGGGAGGGGCCTCTCACCATGGAGACAGAGCGGGGGAGGGGCCTCTCACCATGGAGACAGAGCGGGGGAGGAGCCTCTCACCATGGCGACAGAGCGGGGGAGGGGACTGTCACCATGGAGACAGAGCGGGGGAGGGGCCTCTCACCATGGCGACAGAGCAGGGGAGGGGCCTCTCACCATGGAGACAGAGCGGGGGAGGGGACTGTCACCATGGAGACAGAGCGGGGGAGGGGCCTCTCACCATGGAGACAGAGCGGGGGAGGGGCCTCTCACCATGGAGACAGAGCGGGGGGAGGGGCCTCTCACCATGGAGACAGAGCGGGGGAGGGGCCTCTCACCATGGATACAGAGCGGGGGAGGGGACTGTCACCATGGAGACAGAGCGGGGGAGGGGACTGTCACCATGGAGACAGAGCGGGGGAGGGGCCTCTCACCATGGAGACAAAGCGGGGGAGGGGCCTGTCACCATGGAGACAGAGCGGGGGAGGGGACTGTCACCATGGAGACAGAGCGGGGGAGGGGCCTCTCACCATGGAGACAGAGCGGGGGAGGGGCCTGTCACCATGGAGACAGAGCGGGGAGGGGACTGTCACCATGGAGACAGAGCGGGGGAGGGGCCTGTCACCATGGAGACAGAGCGGGGGCGGGGCCTCTCTCCATGGAGACAGAGCGGGGGAGGGGCCTGTCACCATGGAGACAGAGCGGGGGAGGGGCCTGTCACCATGGAGACAGAGCGGGGGAGGGGCCTCTCACCATGGAGACAGAGCGGGGGAGGGGCCCTCTCACCATGGAGACCAGAGCGGGGGAGGGGCCTCTCACCATGGAGACAGAGCGGGGGAGGGGACTGTCACATGGAGACAGAGCGGGGGAGGGGACTGTCACCATGGAGGCAGAGCGGGGGAGGGGCCTCTCACCATGGAGACAGAGCGGGGGAGGGGCCTGTCACCATGGAGACAGAGCGGGGGAGGGGACTGTCACCATGGAGACAGAGCGGGGGAGGGGCCCTCTCACCATGGAGACAGAGCGGGGGAGGGGACTGTCACCATGGAGACAGAGCGGGGGAGGGGCCTCTCACCATGGAGACAGAGCGGGGGATGGGGTCTGTCACCATGGAGTCCGTGCGGGGGAGGGGCCTCTCACCATGGAGACAGAGCGGGGGAGGGGCCTGTCACCATGGAGACAGAGCGGGGGAGGGGACTGTCACCATGGAGAAAGAGCGGGGGAGGGGACTGTCACCGTGGAGACAGAGCGGGGGAGGGGCCTCTCACCATGGAGACAGAGCGGGGGAGGGGCCTCTCACCATGGAGACAGAGCGGGGGAGGGGACTGTCACCATGGAGACAGAGCGGGGGAGGGGACTGTCACCATGGAGACAGAGCGGGGGAGGGGCCTGTCACCATGGAGGACAGAGCGGGGGAGGGGCCTCTCACCATGGAGACAGAGCGGGGGAGGGGCCCTGTCACCATGGAGACAGTGCGGGGGAGGGGCCTCTCACCATGGAGACAGAGCGGGGGAGGAGCCTGTCACCATGGAGACAGAGCGGGGGAGGGGCCTGTCACCATGGAGACAGAGCGGGGGAGGGGCCTCTCACCATGGAGACAGAGCGGGGGAGGGGCCTCTCACCATGGAGACAGAGCGGGGGAGGGGACTGTCACCATGGAGACAGAGCGGGGGGAGGGGCCTCTCACCATGGAGACAGAGCGGGGGAGGGGCCTGTCACCATGGAGACAGAGCGGGGGAGGGGACTGTCACCATGGAGACAGAGCGGGGGAGGGGCCTGTCACCATGGAGACAGAGCGGGGGAGGGGACTGTCACCATGGAGACAGAGCGGGGGAGGGGCCTCTCACCATGGAGACAGAGCGGGGGAGGGGCCTCTCACCATGGAGACAGAGCGGGGGAGGGGACTGTCACCATGGAGACAGAGCGGGGGAGGGGACTGTCACCATGGAGACAGAGCGGGGGAGGGGCCTCTCACCATGGAGACAGAGCGGGGGAGGGGCCTCTCACCATGGAGACAGAGCGGGGGAGGGGACTGTCACCAGGGAGACAGAGAGCGGGGGAGGGGCCTGTCACCATGGAGACAGAGCGGGGGAGGGGCCTCTCACCATGGAGACAGAGCGGGGGAGGGGACTGTCACCATGGAGACAGAGCAGGGGAGGGGCCTCTCACCATGGAGACCAGAGCGGGGGAGGGGCCTGTCAACCATGGAGACAGAGCGGGGGAGGGGACTGTCACCATGGAGACAGAGCGGGGGAGGGGACTGTCACCATGGAGACAGAGCGGGGGAGGGGACTGTCACCATGGAGACAGAGCGGGGGAGGGGCCTCTCACCATGGAGACAGAGCAGGGGAGGAGCCTGTCACCATGGAGACAGAGCGGTGAGGGGACTGTCACCATGGAGACAGAGCGGGGGAGGGGGCCTGTCACCATGGAGGACAGAGCGGGGGGAGGGGCCTGTCACCATGGAGACAGAGCGGGGGAGGGGCCTGTCACCATGGAGACAGAGCGGGGGAGGGGCCTGTCACCATGGAGACAGAGCGGGGGAGGGGCCTGTCACCATGGAGACAGAGCGGGGGAGGGGCCTGTCACCATGGAGACAGAGCGGGGGAGGAGCCTCTCACATGGAGACAGAGCGGGGGAGGGGCCTCTCACCATGGATACAGAGCGGGGGAGGGGCCTCTCACCATGGATACAGAGCGGGGAGGGACTGTCACCATGGAGACAGAGCGGGGGAGGGGACTGTCACCATGGAGACAGAGCGGGGGAGGGGCCTCTCACCATGGAGACAAAGCGGGGGAGGGGCCTGTCACCATGGAGACAGAGCGGGGGAGGGGACTGTCACCATGGAGACAGAGCGGGGGAGGGGGCCTCTCACCATGGAGACAGAGCGGGGAGGGGCCTGTCACCATGGAGACAGAGCGGGGGAGGGGGGACTGTCACCATGGAGACAGAGCGGGGGAGGGGCCTGTCAACCATGGAGACAGAGCGGGGGCGGGGCCTCTCTCCATGGAGACAGAGCGGGGGAGGGCCTGTCACCATGGAGACAGAGCGGGGGAGGGCCTGTCACCATGGAGACAGAGCGGGGGAGGGGCCTCTCACCATGGAGACAGAGCGGGGGGAGGGGCCTCTCACCATGGAGACAGAGCGGGGGAGGGGCCTCTCACCATGGACACAGAGCGGGGGAGGGGACTGTCACCATGGAGACAGAGCGGGGGAGGGGACTGTCACCATGGAGGCAGAGCGGGGGAGGGGCCTCTCACCATGGAGACAGAGCGGGGGAGGGGCCTGTCACCATGGAGACAGAGCGGGGGAGGGGACTGTCACCATGGAGACAGAGCGGGGGAGGGGCCTCTCACCATGGAGACAGAGCGGGGGAGGGGACTGTCACCATGGAGACAGAGCGGGGGAGGGGGCCTCTCACCATGGAGACAGAGCGGGGGAGGGGTCTGTCACCATGGAGACAGAGCGGGGGAGGAGACTGTCACCATGGAGACAGAGCAGGGGAGGGGACTGTCACCAGGGAGACAGAGCGGGGGAGGGGCCTGTCACCATGGAGACAGAGCGGGGGAGGAGACTGTCACCATGGAGACAGAGCGGGGGAGGGGCCTCTCACCATGGAGACAGAGCGGGGGAGGGAGACTGTCACCATGGAGACAGAGCGGGGGAGGGGACTGTCACCATGGAGACAGAGCGGGGGAGGGGCCTCTCACCATGAGACAGAGCGGGGGAGGGGACTGTCACCATGGAGACAGAGCGGGGGAGAGTTGCCTCTCACCATGGAGACAGAGCGGGGGAGGGGCCTGTCACCATGGAGACAGAGCGGGGGAGGGGACTGTCACCATGGAGACAGAGCGGGGGAGGAGCCTGTCACCATGGATACAGAACGGGGGAGGGGCCTGTCACCATGGAGACAGAGCGGGGGAGGAGCCTCTCACCATGGAGACAGAGCGGGGGAGGAGCCTGTCACCATGGATACAGAACGGGGGAGGGGCCTGTCACCATGGAGGACAGAGCGGGGGAGGAGCCTCTCACCATGGAGACAGAGCGGGGGAGGGGCCTCTCACCATGGAGACAAAGCGGGGGAGGGGCCTCTCACCATGGAGACAGAGCGGGGGAGGGGCCTCTCACCAATGGAGACAGAGCGGGGGAGGGGCCTGTCACCATGGAGACAGAGCGGGGGAGGGGCCTGTCACCATGGAGACAGAGCGGGGGAGGGGCCTCTCACCATGGAGACAGAGCGGGGGAGGGGCCTGTCACCATGGAGACAGAGCGGGGGAGGGGAGTGTCACCCATGGAGACAGAGCGGGGGAGGGGACTGTCACCATGGAGACAGAGCGGGGGAGGGGCCTGTCACCATGGAGACAGAGCGGGGGAGGAGACTGTCACCATGGAGGACAGAGCGGGGGAGGGGCCTGTCACCATGGAGACAGAGCGGGGGAGGGGCCTGTCACCATGACAGAGCGGGGAGGGGACTGTCACCATGGAGACAGAGCGGGGGAGGGGACTGTCACCATGGAGACAGAGCGGGGGCGGGGCCTCTCTCCATA
>NW_027141522.1:0-91270 GCF_036365525.1 Heterodontus francisci | reverse complement strand
GTGATTATCTGTTCCAGTTACACAGTGATTATCTGTTCCAGTTCACAGTGATTATCTGTTCCATTTACACAGTGATTATCTGTTCCAGATTACACAGTGATTATCTGTTCCATTTACACAGTGATTATCTGTTCCAGCTGCACAGTGATTATCTGTTCCATCTTACACAGTGATTATCTGTTCCATTTACACAGTGATTATCTGTTCCATTTACACAGTGATTATCTGTTCCAGCTGCACAGTGATTATCTGTTCCATTACACAGTGATTATCTGTTCCAGTTACACAGTGATTATCTGTTCCATCTTACACAGTGATTATCTGTTCCAGCTGCACAGTGATTATCTGTTCCATTTACACAGTGATTATCTGTTCCATTTACACAGTGATTATCTGTTCCAGCTGCACAGTGATTATCTGTTCCATTTACACAGTGATTATCTGTTCCATTTACACAGTGATTATCTGTTCCAGCTGCACAGTGATTATCTGTTCCAGTTACACAGTGATTATCTGTTCCATTTACACAGTGATTATCTGTTCCAGCTGCACAGTGATTATCTGTTCCATTTACACAGTGATTATCTGTTCCAGTTACACAGTGATTATCTGTTCCATTTACACAGTGATTATCTGTTCCATTTACACAGTGATTATCTGTTCCATCTGCACAGTGATTATCTGTTCCATCAGCACAAGTGATTATCTGTTCCATTTACACAGTGATTATCTGTTCCAGCTGCACAGTGATTATCTGTTCCATTTACACAGTGATTATCTGTTCCATTTACACAGTGATTATCTGTTCCAGTTACACAGTGATTATCTGTTCCATTTACACAGTGATTATCTGTTCCATTTACACAGTGATTATCTTTTCCAGCTGCACAGTGATTATCTGTTCCATTTACACAGTGATTATCTGTTCCAGCTGCACAGTGATTATCTGTTCCATTTACACAGTGATTATCTGTTCCATTTACACAGTGATTATCTGTTCCAGTTACACAGTGATTATCTGTTCCATTTACACAGTGATTATCTGTTCCATTTACACAGTGATTATCTTTTCCAGCTGCACAGTGATTATCTGTTCCATTTACACAGTGATTATCTGTTCCATTTACACAGTGATTATCTTTTCCAGCTGCACAGTGATTATCTGTTCCATTTACACAGTGATTATCTTTTCCAGCTGCACAGTGATTATCTGTTCCATTTACACAGTGATTATCTGTTCCATTTACACAGTGATTATCTTTTCCAGCTGCACAGTGATTATCTGTTCCATTTACACAGTGATTATCTGTTCCATTTACACAGTGATTATCTTTTCCAGCTGCACAGTGATTATCTGTTCCATTTACACAGTGATTATCTGTTCCATTTACACAGTGATTATCTGTTCCAGCTGCACAGTGATTATCTGTTCCATTTACACAGTGATTATCTGTTCCAGCTGCACAGTGATTATCTGTTCCATTTACACAGTGATTATCTGTTCCATTTACACAGTGATTATCTGTTCCATTTACACAGTGATTATCTGTTCCATTTACACGGTGATTATCTGTTCCAGCTGCACAGTGATTATCTGTTCCATTTACACAGTGATTATCTGTTCCAGCTGCACAGTGATTATCTGTTCCATTTACACAGTGATTATCTGTTCCATTTACACAGTGATTATCTGTTCCATTTACACAGTGATTATCTTTTCCAGCTGCACAGTGATTATCTGTTCCATTTACACAGTGATTATCTGTTCCATTTACACAGTGATTATCTTTTCCAGCTGCACAGTGATTATCTGTTCCATTTACACAGTGATTATCTGTTCCATTTACACAGTGATTATCTGTTCCATTTACACAGTGATTATCTTTTCCAGCTGCACAGTGATTATCTGTTCCATTTACACAGTGATTATCTGTTCCAGCTGCACAGTGATTATCTGTTCCATTTACACAGTGATTATCTGTTCCATTTACACAGTGATTATCTTTTCCAGCTGCACAGTGATTATCTGTTCCATTTACACAGTGATTATCTGTTCCAGCTACACAGTGATTATCTGTTCCATTTACACAGTGATTATCTGTTCCATTTACACAGTGATTATCTTTTCCAGCTGCACAGTGATTATCTGTTCCATTTACACAGTGATTATCTGTTCCAGCTGCACAGTGATTATCTGTTCCATTTACATAGTGATTATCTGTTCCATTTACACAGTGATTATCTGTTCCATTTACACAGTGATTATCTGTTCCATTTACACAGTGATTTTCTCTTCCATTTACACAGTGATTATCTGTTCCATTTACACAGTGATTATCTTTTCCAGCTGCACAGTGATTATCTGTTCCAGTTACACAGTGATTATCTGTTCCATTTACACAGTGATTATCTGTTCCATTTACACAGTGATTATCTTTTCCAGCTGCACAGTGATTATCTGTTCCATTTGCACAGTGATTATCTGTTCCATTTACACAGTGATTATCTGTTCCATTTACACAGTGTTTTTCTGTTCCAGCTACACAGTGATTATCTGTTCCAGCGACACAGTGATTATCTGTTCCATTTACACAGTGATTATCTCTTCCATTTACACAGTGATTATCTCTTCCATTTACACAGTGATTATCTGTTCCATTTGCACAGTGATTATCTGTTCCATTTACACAGTGATTATCTTTTCCAGCTGCACAGTGATTATCTGTTCCATTTGCACAGTGATTATCTGTTCCATTTACACAGTGATTATCTCTTCCATTTACACAGTGATTATCTGTTCCAGCTGCACAGTGATTATCTGTTCCATTTGCACAGTGATTATCTGTTCCATTTACACAGTGATTATCTTTTCCAGCTGCACAGTGATTATCTGTTCCATTTGCACAGTGATTATCTGTTCCATTTACACAGTGATTATCTCTTCCATTTACACAGTGATTATCTGTTCCAGCTGCACAGTGATTATCTGTTCCATTTGCACAGTGATTATCTCTTCCATTTACACAGTGATTATCTGTTCCAGCTGCACAGTGATTATCTGTTCCATTTACACAGTGATTATCTCTTCCATTTACACAGTGATTATCTGTTCCAGCTGCACAGTGATTATCTGTTCCATTTGCACAGTGATTATCTGTTCCATTTACACAGTGATTATCTGTTCCAGCTGCACAGTGATTATCTGTTCCATTTGCACAGTGATTATCTGTTCCATTTACACAGTGATTATCTTTTCCAGCTGCACAGTGATTATCTGTTCCATTTGCACAGTGATTATCTGTTCCATTTACACAGTGATTATCTTTTCCAGCTGCACAGTGATTATCTGTTCCATTTGCACAGTGATTATCTGTTCCATTTACACAGTGATTATCTGTTCCATTTACACAGTGATTATCTGTTCCAGTTACACAGTGATTATCTGTTCCATTTGCACAGTGATTATCTGTTCCATTTACACTGTGATTATCTGTTCCAGCTGCACAGTGATTATCTGTTCCATTTGCACAGTGATTATCTGTTCCATTTACACAGTGATTATCTTTTCCAGCTGCACAGTGATTATCTGTTCCATTTGCACAGTGATTATCTGTTCCATTTACACAGTGATTATCTCTTCCATTTACACAGTGATTATCTGTTCCAGCTGCACAGTGATTATCTGTTCCATTTGCACAGTGATTATCTGTTCCATTTACACAGTGATTATCTGTTCCATTTACACAGTGATTATCTGTTCCAGCTGCACAGTGATTATCTGTTCCATTTACACAGTGATTATCTGTTCCATTTACACAGTGATTATCTGTTCCATTTACACAGTGATTATCTTTTCCAGCTGCACAGTGATTATCTGTTCCATTTACACAGTGATTATCTGTTCCATTTACACAGTGATTATCTGTTCCAGCTGCACAGTGATTATCTGTTCCATTTACACAGTGATTATCTGTTCCATTTACACAGTGATTATCTGTTCCATTTACACAGTGATTATCTTTTCCAGCTACACAGTGATTATCTGTTCCAGTTCCACAGTGATTATCTGTTCCATTTACACAGTGATTATCTCTTCCATTTACACAGTGATTATCTGTTCCAGCTGCACAGTGATTATCTGTTCCATTTACACAGTGATTATCTGTTCCATTTACACAGTGATTATCTGTTCCATTTACACAGTGATTATCTGTTCCAGCTGCACAGTGATTATCTGTTCCATTTGCACAGTGATTATCTTTTCCAGCTGCACAGTGATTATCTGTTCCATTTGCACAGTGATTATCTGTTCCATTTACACAGTGATTATCTTTTCCAGCTGCACAGTGATTATCTGTTCCATTTGCACAGTGATTATCTCTTCCATTTACACAGTGATTATCTTTTCCAGCTGCACAGTGATTATCTGTTCCATTTGCACAGTGATTATCTGTTCCATTTACACAGTGATTATCTTTTCCAGCTGCACAGTGATTATCTGTTCCATTTGCACAGTGATTATCTTTTCCAGCTGCACAGTGATTATCTGTTCCATTTGCACAGTGATTATCTGTTCCATTTACACAGTGATTATCTTTTCCAGCTGCACAGTGATTATCTGTTCCATTTGCACAGTGATTATCTGTTCCATTTACACAGTGATTATCTTTTCCAGCTGCACAGTGATTATCTGTTCCATTTACACAGTGATTATCTGTTCCAGCTGCACAGTGATTATCTGTTCCATTTGCACAGTAATTATCTGTTCCATTTACACAGTGATTATCTTTTCCAGCTGCACAGTGATTATCTGTTCCAGTTACACAGTGATTATCTGTTCTATTTGCACAGTGATTATCTGTTCCATTTGCACAGTGATTATCTTTTCCAGCTGCACAGTGATTATCTGTTCCATTTACACAGTGATTATCTGTTCCATTTACACAGTGATTATCTTTTCCAGCTGCACAGTGATTATCTGTTCCATTTACACAGTGATTATCTGTTCCAGCTGCACAGTGATTATCTGTTCCATTTGCACAGTGATTATCTTTTCCAGCTGCACAGTGATTATCTGTTCCATTTGCACAGTGATTATCTGTTCCATTTACACAGTGATTATCTTTTCCAGCTGCACAGTGATTATCTGTTCCATTTACACAGTGATTATCTTTTCCAGCTGCACAGTGATTATCTGTTCCATTTGCACAGTGATTATCTGTTCCATTTACACAGTGATTATCTTTTCCAGCTGCACAGTGATTATCTGTTCCATTTACACAGTGATTATCTGTTCCAGCTGCACAGTGATTATCTGTTCCATTTACACAGTGATTATCTGTTCCATTTACACAGTGATTATCTGTTCCATTTACACAGTGATTATCTTTTCCAGCTGCACAGTGATTATCTGTTCCATTTACACAGTGATTATCTGTTCCAGCTGCACAGTGATTATCTGTTCCATTTACACAGTGATTATCTGTTCCATTTACACAGTGATTATCTGTTCCATTTACACAGTGATTATCTGTTCCATTTACACAGTGATTATCTGTTCCATTTACACAGTGATTATCTGTTCCATTTACACAGTGATTATCTGTTCCAGTTACACACTGATTATCTGTTCCATTTACACAGTGATTATCTGTTCCATTTACACAGTGATTATCTCTTCCATTTACACAGTGATTATCTGTTCCATTTACACAGTGATTATCTGTTCCATTTACACAGTGATTATCTGTTCCATTTACACAGTGATTATCTGTTCCATTTACACAGTGATTATCTGTTCCAGTTACACACTGATTATCTGTTCCATTTACACAGTGATTATCTGTTCCATTTACACAGTGATTATCTCTTCCATTTACACAGTGATTATCTGTTCCATTTACACAGTGATTATCTGTTCCAGTTACACACTGATTATCTGTTCCATTTACACAGTGATTATCTGTTCCATTTACACAGTGATTATCTCTTCCATTTACACAGTGATTATCTGTTCCATTTGCACAGTGATTATCTGTTCCATTTACACAGTGATTATCTTTTCCAGCTGCACAGTGATTATCTGTTCCATTTACACAGTGATTATCTGTTCCATTTACACAGTGATTATCTGTTCCAGTTACACAGTGATTATCTGTTCCAGTTACACAGTGATTATCTTTTCCAGCTGCACAGTGATTATCTGTTCCATTTACACAGTGATTATCTGTTCCAGTTACACAGTGATTATCTGTTCCAGTTACACAGTGATTATCTTTTCCAGCTGCACAGTGATTATCTGTTCCATTTACACAGTGATTATCTGTTCCATTTACACAGTGATTATCTGTTCCATTTACACAGTGATTATCTGTTCCAGTTACACAGTGATTATCTGTTCCAGCTGCACAGTGATTATCTGTTCCATTTACACAGTGATTATCTGTTCCATTTACACAGTGATTATCTGTTCCATTTACACAGTGATTATCTGTTCCAGTTACACAGTGATTATCTGTTCCAGTTACACAGTGATTATCTTTTCCAGCTGCACAGTGATTATCTGTTCCATTTACACAGTGATTATCTGTTCCATTTACACAGTGATTATCTGTTCCATTTACACAGTGATTATCTGTTCCAGTTACACAGTGATTATCTGTTCCAGCTGCACAGTGATTATCTGTTCCAGCTGCACAGTGATTATCTGTTCCATTTACACAGTGATTATCTGTTCCAGCTGCACAGTGATTATCTGTTCCATTTACACAGTGATTATCTGTTCCATTTACACAGTGATTATCTTTTCCAGCTGCACAGTGATTATCTGTTCCATTTACACAGTGATTATCTCTTCCATTTACACAGTGATTATCTGTTCCATTTGCACAGTGATTATCTGTTCCATTTACACAGTGATTATCTTTTCCAGCTGCACAGTGATTATCTGTTCCATTTACACAGTGATTATCTGTTCCAGCTGCACAGTGATTATCTGTTCCATTTACACAGTGATTATCTGTTCCAGCTGCACAGTGATTATCTGTTCCATTTACACAGTGATTATCTGTTCCATTTACACAGTGATTATCTTTTCCAGCTGCACAGTGATTATCTGTTCCATTTACACAGTGATTATCTGTTCCATTTACACAGTGATTATCTGTTCCATTTACACAGTGATTATCTTTTCCAGCTGCACAGTGATTATCTGTTCCAGCTGCACAGTGATTATCTGTTCCATTTACACAGTGATTATCTGTTCCATTTACACAGTGATTATCTGTTCCATTTACACAGTGATTATCTGTTCCATTTACACAGTGATTATCTGTTCCAGCTGCACAGTGATTATCTGTTCCAGCTGCACAGTGATTATGTGTTCCAGTTACACAGTGATTATCTGTTCCAGTTACACACTGATTATCTGTTCCAGCTGCACACTGATTATCTGTTCCAGCTGCACAGTGATTATGTGTTCCAGTTACACAGTGATTATCTGTTCCAGTTACACACTGATTATCTGTTCCAGTTACACAGTGATTATCTGTTCCATTTACACAGTGATTATCTGTTCCATTTACACAGTGATTATCTGTTCCAGCTGCACAGTGATTATCTGTTCCAGTTACACAGTGATTATCTGTTCCAGTTACACAGTGATTATCTGTTCCATTTACACAGTGATTATCTGTTGCAGTTACACAGTGATTATGTGTTCCAGTTACACAGTGATTATCTGTTCCAGTTACACACTGATTATCTGTTCCAGTTACACAGTGATTATCTGTTCCATTTACACAGTGATTATCTGTTCCATTTACACAGTGATTATCTGTTCCAGCTGCACAGTGATTATCTGTTCCATTTACACAGTGATTATCTGTTCCAGTTACACAGTGATTATCTGTTCCATTTACACAGTGATTATCTGTTCCATTTACACAGTGATTATCTGTTCCAGCTGCACAGTGATTATCTGTTCCAGTTACACAGTGATTATCTGTTCCAGTTACACAGTGATTATCTGTTCCATTTACACAGTGATTATCTGTTGCAGTTACACAGTGATTATCTGTTCCATTTACACAGTGATTATCTGTTCCAGTTACACAGTGATTATCTGTTCCAGCTACACAGTGATTATCTGTTCCAGCTGCACAGTGATTATCTGTTCCAGCTACACAGTGATTATCTGTTCCATTTACACAATGATTATCTGTTCCATTTACACAGTGATTATCTGTTCCAGCTGCACAGTGATTATCTGTTCCATTTACACAGTGATTATCTGTTCCAGCTACACAGTGATTATCTGTTCCAGCTACACAGTGATTATCTGTTCCAGCTGCACAGTGATTATCTGTTCCAGCTACACAGTGATTATCTGTTCCAGCTACACAGTGATTATCTGTTCCAGTTACACAGTGATTATCTGTTCCAGCTACACCGTGATTATCTGTTCCAGCTGCACAGTGATTATCTGTTCCAGCTACACAATGATTATCTGTTCCAGTTACACAGTGATTATCTGTTCCATTTACACAGTGATTATCTGTTCCAGCTACACAGTGATTATCTGTTCCAGCTGCACAGTGATTATCTGTTCCAGCTGCACAGTGATTATCTGTTCCAGCTGCACAGTGATTATCTGTTCCAGCTGCACAGTGATTATCTGTTCCAGTTACACAGTGATTATCTGTTCCAGCTGCACAGTGATTATCTGTTCCAGCTGCACAGTGATTATCTGTTCCAGTTAAACAGTGATTATCTGTTCCAGCTGCACAGTGATTATCTGTTCCAGCTGCACAGTGATTATCTGTTCCAGCTGCACAGTGATTATCTGTTCCAGCTGCACAGTGATTATCTGTTCCAGCTACACAGTGATTATCTGTTCCAGCTGCACAGTGATTATCTGTTCCAGCTACACAGTGATTATCTGTTCCAGCTGCACAGTGATTATCTGTTCCAGTTACACAGTGATTATCTGTTCCATTTACACAGTGATTATCTGTTCCAGTTACACAGTGATTATCTGTTCCAGCTACACAGTGATTATCTGTTCCAGCTGCACAGTGATTATCTGTTCCAGCTACACAGTGATTATCTGTTCCAGCTGCACAGTGATTATCTGTTCCATTTACACAGTGATTATCTGTTCCAGCTGCACAGTGATTATCTGTTCCAGCTACACAATGATTATCTGTTCCATTTACACAGTGATTATCTGTTCCATTTACACAGTGATTATCTGTTCCAGCTGCACAGTGATTATCTGTTCCAGTTACACAGTGATTATCTGTTCCATTTACACAGTGATTATCTGTTCCAGCTACACAGTGATTATCTGTTCCAGCTGCACAGTGATTATCTGTTCCAGCTGCACAGTGATTATCTGTTCCAGTTACACAGTGATTATCTGTTCCAGCTGCACAGTGATTATCTGTTCCAGCTGCACAGTGATTATCTGTTCCAGTTACACAGTGATTATCTGTTCCAGCTGCACAGTGATTATCTGTTCCAGCTGCACAGTGATTATCTGTTCCAGTTACACAGTGATTATCTGTTCCAGCTGCACAGTGATTATCTGTTCCAGCTACACAGTGATTATCTGTTCCAGCTGCACAGTGATTATCTGTTCCAGCTACACAGTGATTATCGGTTCCAGCTGCACAGTGATTATCTGTTCCAGCTACACAGTGATTATCTGTTCCAGTTACACAGTGATTATCTGTTCCATTTACACAGTGATTATCTGTTCCAGCTGCACAGTGATTATCTGTTCCAGTTACACAGTGATTATCTGTTCCATTTACACAGTGATTATCTGTTCCAGTTACACAGTGATTATCTGTTCCAGCTACACAGTGATTATCTGTTCCAGCTGCACAGTGATTATCTGTTCCAGCTACACAGTGATTATCTGTTCCAGCTGCACAGTGATTATCTGTTCCATTTACACAGTGATTATCTGTTCCAGCTGCACAGTGATTATCTGTTCCAGTTACACAGTGATTATCTGTTCCATTTACACAGTGATTATCTGTTCCAGTTACACAGTGATTATCTGTTCCAGCTACACAGTGATTATCTGTTCCAGCTGCACAGTGATTATCTGTTCCAGCTACACAGTGATTATCTGTTCCAGCTGCACAGTGATTATCTGTTCCAGCTACACAGTGATTATCTGTTCCAGTTACACAGTGATTATCTGTTCCATTTACACAGTGATTATCTGTTCCAGCTGCACAGTGATTATCTGTTCCAGTTACACAGTGATTATCTGTTCCATTTACACAGTGATTATCTGTTCCAGTTACACAGTGATTATCTGTTCCAGCTACACAGTGATTATCTGTTCCAGCTGCACAGTGATTATCTGTTCCATTTACACAGTGATTATCTGTTCCATTTACACAGTGATTATCTGTTCCATTTACACAGTGATTATCTGTTCCAGCTACACAGTGATTATCTGTTCCAGCTGCACAGTGATTATCTGTTCCATTTACACAGTGATTATCTGTTCCATTTACACAGTGATTATCTGTTCCAGTTACACAGTGATTATCTGTTCCAGCTACACAGTGATTATCTGTTCCAGCTGCACAGTGATTATCTGTTCCAGCTGCACAGTGATTATCTGTTCCATTTACACAGTGATTATCTGTTCCATTTACACAGTGATTATCTGTTCCAGCTACACAGTGATTATCTGTTCCATTTACACAGTGATTATCTGTTCCATTTACACAGTGATTATCTGTTCCAGCTACACAGTGATTATCTGTTCCATTTACACAGTGATTATCTGTTCCATTTACACAGTGATTATCTGTTCCATTTACACAGTGATTATCTGTTCCATTTACACAGTGATTATCTGTTCCATTTACACAGTGATTATCTGTTCCATTTACACAGTGATTATCTGTTCCAGTTACACAGTGATTATCTGTTCCAGCTGCACAGTGATTATCTGTTCCAGTTACACAGTGATTATCTGTTCCATTTACACAGTGATTATCTGTTCCAGCTACACAGTGATTATCTGTTCCAGTTACACAGTGATTATCTGTTCCATTTACACAGTGATTATCTGTTCCAGCTACACAGTGATTATCTGTTCCAGCTGCACAGTGATTATCTGTTCCATTTACACAGTGATTATCTGTTCCAGCTGCACAGTGATTATCTGTTCCAGTTACACAGTGATTATCTGTTCCATTTACACAGTGATTATCTGTCCCAGCTACACAGTGATTATCTGATCCAGCTGCACAGTGATTATCTGTTCCAGCTACACGGTGATTATCTGTTCCAGCTGCACAGTGATTATCTGTTCCATTTACACAGTGATTATCTGTTCCAGTTACACAGTGATTATCTGTTCCATTTACACAGTGATTATCTGTTCCAGCTGCACAGTGATTATCTGTTCCAGTTACACAGTGATTATCTGTTCCATTTACACAGTGATTATCTGTTCCAGTTACACAGTGATTATCTGTTCCAGCTACACAGTGATTATCTGTTCCAGCTGCACAGTGATTATCTGTTCCAGCTACACAGTGATTATCTGTTCCAGTTACACAGTGATTATCTGTTCCATTTACACAGTGATTATCTGTTCCATTTACACAGTGATTATCTGTTCCAGCTACACAGTGATTATCTGTTCCATTTACACAGTGATTATCTGTTCCATTTACACAGTGATTATCTGTTCCAGCTGCACAGTGATTATCTGTTCCAGTTACACAGTGATTATCTGTTCCATTTACACAGTGATTATCTGTTCCAGTTACACAGTGATTATCTGTTCCAGCTACACAGTGATTATCTGTTCCAGCTGCACAGTGATTATCTGTTCCATTTACACAGTGATTATCTGTTCCAGTTACACAGTGATTATCTGTTCCAGCTACACAGTGATTATCTGTTCCAGCTACACAGTGATTATCTGTTCCAGCTGCACTGTGATAATCTGTTCCATTTACACAGTGATTATCTGTTCCATTTACACAGTGATTATCTGTTCCAGTTACACAGTGATTATCTGTTCCAGCTACACAGTGATTATCTGTTCCAGCTGCACAGTGATTATCTGTTCCAGCTGCACAGTGATTATCTGTTCCATTTACACAGTGATTATCTGTTCCAGCTGCACAGTGATTATCTGTTCCAGTTACACAGTGATTATCTGTTCCATTTACACAGTGATTATCTGTTCCATTTACACAGTGATTATCTGTTCCAGCTACACAGTGATTATCTGTTCCAGCTGCACAGTGATTATCTGTTCCAGCTGCACAGTGATTATCTGTTCCAGCTGCACAGTGATTATCTGTTCCAGCTACACGGTGATTATCTGTTCCAGCTGCACAGTGATTATCTGTTCCAGCTGCACAGTGATTATCTGTTCCAGCTGCACAGTGATTATCTGTTCCAGCTACACGGTGATTATCTGTTCCATTTACACAGTGATTATCTGTTCCATTTACACAGTGATTATCTGTTCCAGCTACACAGTGATTATCTGTTCCATCTGCACAGTGATTATCTGTTCCAGCTACACAGTGATTATCTGTTCCAGCTACACAGTGATTATCTGTTCCAGCTGCACAGTGATTATCTGTTCCAGCTACACAGTGATTATCTGTTCCATCTGCACAGTGATTATCTGTTCCAGCTACACAGTGATTATCTGTTCCATTTACACAGTGATTATCTGTTCCATTTACACAGTGATTATCTGTTCCAGCTACACAGTGATTATCTGTTCCAGCTACACAGTGACTATCTGTTCCAGCTACACAGTGATTATCTGTTCCAGCTGCACAGTGATTATCTGTACCAGCTACACAGTGATTATCTGTTCCAGCTACACAGTGATTATCTGTTCCAGCTGCACAGTGATTATCTGTTCCAGCTACACAGTGATTATCTGTTCCATCTGCACAGTGATTATCTGTTCCAGCTACACAGTGATTATCTGTTCCATTTACACAGTGATTATCTGTTCCATTTACACAGTGATTATCTGTTCCAGCTACACAGTGATTATCTGTTCCAGCTACACAGTGATTATCTGTTCCAGCTACACAGTGATTATCTGTTCCAGCTACACAGTGATTATCTGTTCCAGCTACACAGTGATTATCTGTTCCAGCTACACAGTGATTATCTGTTCCATCTGCACAGTGATTATCTGTTCCAGCTACACAGTGATTATCTGTTCCATTTACACAGTGATTATCTGTTCCAGCTACACAGTGATTATCTGTTCCAGCTACACAGTGATTATCTGTTCCAGCTACACAGTGATTATCTGTTCCATCTGCACAGTGATTATCTGTTCCAGCTACACAGTGATTATCTGTTCCATTTACACAGTGATTATCTGTTCCATTTACACAGTGATTATCTGTTCCATTTACACAGTGATTATCTGTTCCAGCTACACAGTGATTATCTGTTCCAGCTACACAGTGATTATCTGTTCCATCTGCACAGTGATTATCTGTTCCAGCTACACAGTGATTATCTGTTCCATTTGCACAGTGATTATCTGTTCCAGCTACACAGTGATTATCTTTTCCATTTACACAGTGATTATCTGTTCCATTTACACAGTGATTATCTGTTCCATTTACACAGTGATTATCTGTTCCAGTTACACAGTGATTATCTGTTCCAGTTACACAGTGATTATCTGTTCCAGCTACACAGTGATTATCTGTTCCAGCTACACAGTGATTATCTGTTCCATCTGCACAGTGATTATCTGTTCCAGCTACACAGTGATTATCTGTTCCAGCTACACAGTGATTATCTGTTCCATTTACACAGTGATTATCTGTTCCATTTACACAGTGATTATCTGTTCCAGCTACACAGTGATTATCTGTTCCAGCTACACAGTGATTATCTGTTCCAGCTACACAGTGATTATCTGTTCCATCTGCACAGTGATTATCTGTTCCAGCTACACAGTGATTATCTGTTCCATTTACACAGTGATTATCTGTTCCATTTACACAGTGATTATCTGTTCCAGCTACACAGTGATTATCTGTTCCAGCTACACAGTGATTATCTGTTCCATCTGCACAGTGATTATCTGTTCCAGCTACACAGTGATTATCTGTTCCATTTACACAGTGATTATCTGTTCCATTTACACAGTGATTATCTGTTCCAGCTACACAGTGATTATCTGTTCCATCTGCACAGTGATTATCTGTTCCAGCTACACAGTGATTATCTGTTCCATTTACACAGTGATTATCTGTTCCATTTACACAGTGATTATCTGTTCCAGCTACACAGTGATTATCTGTTCCATCTGCACAGTGATTATCTGTTCCAGCTACACAGTGATTATCTGTTCCAGCTGCACAGTGATTATCTGTTCCAGCTGCACAGTGATTATCTGTTCCATTTACACAGTGATTATCTGTTCCATCTGCACAGTGATTATCTGTTCCAGCTACACAGTGATTATCTGTTCCAGCTACACAGTGATTATCTTTTCCAGCTGCACAGTGATTATCTGTTCCAGCTGCACAGTGATTATCTGTTCCATTTACACAGTGATTATCTGTTCCAGCTACACAGTGATTATCTGTTCCAGCTACACAGTGATTATCTGTTCCAGCTACACAGTGATTATCTGTTCCAGCTACACAGTGATTATCTGTTCCAGCTACACAGTGATTATCTGTTCCAGCTACACAGTGATTATCTGTTCCAGCTGCACAGTGATTATCTGTTCCAGCTGCACAGTGATTATCTGTTCCAGTTACACAGTGATTATCTGTTCCAGCTGCACAGTGATTATCTGTTCCAGCTGCACAGTGATTATCTGTTCCAGTTACACAGTGATTATCTGTTCCAGCTGCACAGTGATTATCTGTTCCAGCTACACAGTGATTATCTGTTCCAGCTGCACAGTGATTATCTGTTCCAGCTACACAGTGATTATCGGTTCCAGCTGCACAGTGATTATCTGTTCCAGCTACACAGTGATTATCTGTTCCAGTTACACAGTGATTATCTGTTCCATTTACACAGTGATTATCTGTTCCAGCTGCACAGTGATTATCTGTTCCAGTTACACAGTGATTATCTGTTCCATTTACACAGTGATTATCTGTTCCAGTTACACAGTGATTATCTGTTCCAGCTACACAGTGATTATCTGTTCCAGCTGCACAGTGATTATCTGTTCCAGCTACACAGTGATTATCTGTTCCAGCTGCACAGTGATTATCTGTTCCATTTACACAGTGATTATCTGTTCCAGCTGCACAGTGATTATCTGTTCCAGTTACACAGTGATTATCTGTTCCATTTACACAGTGATTATCTGTTCCAGTTACACAGTGATTATCTGTTCCAGCTACACAGTGATTATCTGTTCCAGCTGCACAGTGATTATCTGTTCCAGCTACACAGTGATTATCTGTTCCAGCTGCACAGTGATTATCTGTTCCAGCTACACAGTGATTATCTGTTCCAGTTACACAGTGATTATCTGTTCCATTTACACAGTGATTATCTGTTCCAGCTGCACAGTGATTATCTGTTCCAGTTACACAGTGATTATCTGTTCCATTTACACAGTGATTATCTGTTCCAGTTACACAGTGATTATCTGTTCCATTTACACAGTGATTATCTGTTCCATTTACACAGTGATTATCTGTTCCAGCTACACAGTGATTATCTGTTCCAGCTGCACAGTGATTATCTGTTCCATTTACACAGTGATTATCTGTTCCATTTACACAGTGATTATCTGTTCCATTTACACAGTGATTATCTGTTCCATTTACACAGTGATTATCTGTTCCAGCTACACAGTGATTATCTGTTCCAGCTGCACAGTGATTATCTGTTCCATTTACACAGTGATTATCTGTTCCATTTACACAGTGATTATCTGTTCCATTTACACAGTGATTATCTGTTCCATTTACACAGTGATTATCTGTTCCAGCTACACAGTGATTATCTGTTCCAGCTGCACAGTGATTATCTGTTCCATTTACACAGTGATTATCTGTTCCATTTACACAGTGATTATCTGTTCCAGTTACACAGTGATTATCTGTTCCAGCTACACAGTGATTATCTGTTCCAGCTGCACAGTGATTATCTGTTCCATTTACACAGTGATTATCTGTTCCATTTACACAGTGATTATCTGTTCCAGCTACACAGTGATTATCTGTTCCAGCTGCACAGTGATTATTTGTTCCATTTACACAGTGATTATCTGTTCCATTTACACAGTGATTATCTGTTCCAGTTACACAGTGATTATCTGTTCCAGCTGCACAGTGATTATCTGTTCCAGTTACACAGTGATTATCTGTTCCATTTACACAGTGATTATCTGTTCCAGTTACACAGTGATTATCTGTTCCAGTTACACAGTGATTATCTGTTCCAGCTGCACAGTGATTATCTGTTCCAGTTACACAGTGATTATCTGTTCCAGTTACACAGTGATTATCTGTTCCATTTACACAGTGATTATCTGTTCCAGTTACACAGTGATTATCTGTTCCATTTACACAGTGATTATCTGTTCCAGCTACACAGTGATTATGTGTTCCAGCTGCACAGTGATTATCTGTTCCATTTACACAGTGATTATCTGTTCCAGCTGCACAGTGATTATCTGTTCCAGTTACACAGTGATTATCTGTTCCATTTACACAGTGATTATCTGTCCCAGCTACACAGTGATTATCTGATCCAGCTGCACAGTGATTATCTGTTCCAGCTACACGGTGATTATCTGTTCCAGCTGCACAGTGATTATCTGTTCCATTTACACAGTGATTATCTGTTCCAGTTACACAGTGATTATCTGTTCCATTTACACAGTGATTATCTGTTCCAGCTGCACAGTGATTATCTGTTCCAGTTACACAGTGATTATCTGTTCCATTTACACAGTGATTATCTGTTCCAGTTACACAGTGATTATCTGTTCCAGCTACACAGTGATTATCTGTTCCAGCTGCACAGTGATTATCTGTTCCAGCTACACAGTGATTATCTGTTCCAGTTACACAGTGATTATCTGTTCCATTTACACAGTGATTATCTGTTCCATTTACACAGTGATTATCTGTTCCATTTACACAGTGATTATCTGTTCCAGTTACACAGTGATTATCTGTTCCATTTACACAGTGATTATCTGTTCCAGTTACACAGTGATTATCTGTTCCATTTACACAGTGATTATCTGTTCCAGTTACACAGTGATTATCTGTTCCAGCTACACAGTGATTATCTGTTCCAGCTGCACAGTGATTATCTGTTCCATTTACACAGTGATTATCTGTTCCAGTTACACAGTGATTATCTGTTCCAGCTACACAGTGATTATCTGTTCCAGCTACACAGTGATTATCTGTTCCAGCTACACAGTGATTATCTGTTCCAGCTGCACTGTGATAATCTGTTCCATTTACACAGTGATTATCTGTTCCATTTACACAGTGATTATCTGTTCCAGTTACACAGTGATTATCTGTTCCAGCTACACAGTGATTATCTGTTCCAGCTGCACAGTGATTATCTGTTCCAGCTGCACAGTGATTATCTGTTCCATTTACACAGTGATTATCTGTTCCAGCTGCACAGTGATTATCTGTTCCAGTTACACAGTGATTATCTGTTCCATTTACACAGTGATTATCTGTTCCATTTACACAGTGATTATCTGTTCCAGCTACACAGTGATTATCTGTTCCAGCTGCACAGTGATTATCTGTTCCAGCTGCACAGTGATTATCTGTTCCAGCTGCACAGTGATTATCTGTTCCAGCTACACGGTGATTATCTGTTCCAGCTGCACAGTGATTATCTGTTCCAGCTGCACAGTGATTATCTGTTCCAGCTGCACAGTGATTATCTGTTCCAGCTACACGGTGATTATCTGTTCCATTTACACAGTGATTATCTGTTCCATTTACACAGTGATTATCTGTTCCAGCTACACAGTGATTATCTGTTCCATCTGCACAGTGATTATCTGTTCCAGCTACACAGTGATTATCTGTTCCAGCTACACAGTGATTATCTGTTCCAGCTGCACAGTGATTATCTGTTCCAGCTACACAGTGATTATCTGTTCCATCTGCACAGTGATTATCTGTTCCAGCTACACAGTGATTATCTGTTCCATTTACACAGTGATTATCTGTTCCATTTACACAGTGATTATCTGTTCCAGCTACACAGTGATTATCTGTTCCAGCTACACAGTGATTATCTGTTCCAGCTACACAGTGATTATCTGTTCCAGCTGCACAGTGATTATCTGTTCCAGCTACACAGTGATTATCTGTTCCAGCTACACAGTGATTATCTGTTCCAGCTGCACAGTGATTATCTGTTCCAGCTACACAGTGATTATCTGTTCCATCTGCACAGTGATTATCTGTTCCAGCTACACAGTGATTATCTGTTCCATTTACACAGTGATTATCTGTTCCATTTACACAGTGATTATCTGTTCCAGCTACACAGTGATTATCTGTTCCAGCTACACAGTGATTATCTGTTCCAGCTACACAGTGATTATCTGTTCCAGCTACACAGTGATTATCTGTTCCATTTACACAGTGATTATCTGTTCCATTTACACAGTGATTATCTGTTCCATCTGCACAGTGATTATCTGTTCCAGCTACACAGTGATTATCTGTTCCATTTACACAGTGATTATCTGTTCCAGCTACACAGTGATTATCTGTTCCAGCTACACAGTGATTATCTGTTCCAGCTACACAGTGATTATCTGTTCCATCTGCACAGTGATTATCTGTTCCAGCTACACAGTGATTATCTGTTCCATTTGCACAGTGATTATCTGTTCCAGCTACACAGTGATTATCTGTTCCATTTACACAGTGATTATCTGTTCCATTTACACAGTGATTATCTGTTCCAGCTACACAGTGATTATCTGTTCCAGCTACACAGTGATTATCTGTTCCAGCTACACAGTGATTATCTGTTCCATCTGCACAGTGATTATCTGTTCCAGCTACACAGTGATTATCTGTTCCAGCTACACAGTGATTATCTGTTCCATTTACACAGTGATTATCTGTTCCATTTACACAGTGATTATCTGTTCCAGCTACACAGTGATTATCTGTTCCAGCTACACAGTGATTATCTGTTCCAGCTACACAGTGATTATCTGTTCCATCTGCACAGTGATTATCTGTTCCAGCTACACAGTGATTATCTGTTCCAGCTACACAGTGATTATCTGTTCCATTTACACAGTGATTATCTGTTCCATTTACACAGTGATTATCTGTTCCAGCTACACAGTGATTATCTGTTCCAGCTACACAGTGATTATCTGTTCCAGCTACACAGTGATTATCTGTTCCATCTGCACAGTGATTATCTGTTCCAGCTACACAGTGATTATCTGTTCCAGCTACACAGTGATTATCTGTTCCATTTACACAGTGATTATCTGTTCCATTTACACAGTGATTATCTGTTCCAGCTACACAGTGATTATCTGTTCCAGCTACACAGTGATTATCTGTTCCATCTGCACAGTGATTATCTGTTCCAGCTACACAGTGATTATCTGTTCCATTTACACAGTGATTATCTGTTCCATTTACACAGTGATTATCTGTTCCAGCTACACAGTGATTATCTGTTCCAGCTACACAGTGATTATCTGTTCCATCTGCACAGTGATTATCTGTTCCAGCTACACAGTGATTATCTGTTCCAGCTACACAGTGATTATCTGTTCCATTTACACAGTGATTATCTGTTCCAGCTACACAGTGATTATCTGTTCCAGCTACACAGTGATTATCTGTTCCATTTACACAGTGATTATCTGTTCCATTTACACAGTGATTATCTGTTCCAGCTACACAGTGATTATCTGTTCCAGCTACACAGTGATTATCTGTTCCATCTGCACAGTGATTATCTGTTCCAGCTACACAGTGATTATCTGTTCCATTTACACAGTGATTATCTGTTCCATTTACACAGTGATTATCTGTTCCATTTACACAGTGATTATCTGTTCCAGCTACACAGTGATTATCTGTTCCAGCTACACAGTGATTATCTGTTCCATCTGCACAGTGATTATCTGTTCCAGCTACACAGTGATTATCTGTTCCAGCTACACAGTGATTATCTGTTCCATTTACACAGTGATTATCTGTTCCATTTACACAGTGATTATCTGTTCCAGCTACACAGTGATTATCTGTTCCAGCTACACAGTGATTATCTGTTCCAGCTACACAGTGATTATCTGTTCCATCTGCACAGTGATTATCTGTTCCAGCTACACAGTGATTATCTGTTCCATTTACACAGTGATTATCTGTTCCATTTACACAGTGATTATCTGTTCCATTTACACAGTGATTATCTGTTCCAGCTACACAGTGATTATCTGTTCCAGCTACACAGTGATTATCTGTTCCATCTGCACAGTGATTATCTGTTCCAGCTACACAGTGATTATCTGTTCCAGCGACACAGTGATTATCTGTTCCATTTACACAGTGATTATCTGTTCCATTTACACAGTGATTATCTGTTCCAGCTACACAGTGATTATCTGTTCCAGCTACACAGTGATTATCTGTTCCAGCTACACAGTGATTATCTGTTCCATCTGCACAGTGATTATCTGTTCCAGCTACACAGTGATTATCTGTTCCATTTACACAGTGATTATCTGTTCCATTTACACAGTGATTATCTGTTCCAGCTACACAGTGATTATCTGTTCCAGCTACACAGTGATTATCTGTTCCATCTGCACAGTGATTATCTGTTCCAGCTACACAGTGATTATCTGTTCCATTTACACAGTGATTATCTGTTCCAGCTACACAGTGATTATCTGTTCCATTTACACAGTGATTATCTGTTCCATTTACACAGTGATTATCTGTTCCAGCTACACAGTGATTATCTGTTCCAGCTACACAGTGATTATCTGTTCCATCTGCACAGTGATTATCTGTTCCAGCTACACAGTGATTATCTGTTCCATTTACACAGTGATTATCTGTTCCATTTACACAGTGATTATCTGTTCCAGCTACACAGTGATTATCTGTTCCAGCTACACAGTGATTATCTGTTCCATCTGCACAGTGATTATCTGTTCCAGCTACACAGTGATTATCTGTTCCATTTACACAGTGATTATCTGTTCCATTTACACAGTGATTATCTGTTCCAGCTACACAGTGATTATCTGTTCCAGCTACACAGTGATTATCTGTTCCATCTGCACAGTGATTATCTGTTCCAGCTACACAGTGATTATCTGTTCCATTTACACAGTGATTATCTGTTCCATTTACACAGTGATTATCTGTTCCAGCTACACAGTGATTTTCTGTTCCATTTACACAGTGATTATCTGTTCCATTTACACAGTGATTATCTGTTCCATTTACACAGTGATTATCTGTTCCAGCGACACAGTGATTATCTGTTCCAGCTACACAGTGATTATCTGTTCCAGCTACACAGTGATTATCTGTTCCATTTACACAGTGATTATCTGTTCCATTTACACAGTGATTATCTGTTCCATTTACACAGTGATTATCTGTTCCAGCTACACAGTGATTATCTGTTCCATTTACACAGTGATTATCTGTTCCATTTACACAGTGATTATCTGTTCCAGCTACACAGTGATTATCTGTTCCAGCTACACAGTGATTATCTGTTCCATCTGCACAGTGATTATCTGTTCCAGCTACACAGTGATTATCTGTTCCAGCTACACAGTGATTATCTGTTCCATTTACACAGTGATTATCTGTTCCATTTACACAGTGATTATCTGTTCCAGCTACACAGTGATTATCTGTTCCAGCGACACAGTGATTATCTGTTCCAGCTACACAGTGATTATCTGTTCCATCTGCACAGTGATTATCTGTTCCAGCTACACAGTGATTATCTGTTCCATTTACACAGTGATTATCTGTTCCATTTACACAGTGATTATCTGTTCCATTTACTCAGTGATTATCTGTTCCAGCTACACAGTGATTATCTGTTCCAGCTACACAGTGATTATCTGTTCCATCTGCACAGTGATTATCTGTTCCAGCTACACAGTGATTATCTGTTCCATTTACACAGTGATTATCTGTTCCATTTACACAGTGATTATCTGTTCCAGCTACACAGTGATTATCTGTTCCATCTGCACAGTGATTATCTGTTCCAGCTACACAGTGATTATCTGTTCCATTTACACAGTGATTATCTGTTCCATTTACACAGTGATTATCTGTTCCAGCTACACAGTGATTATCTGTTCCATCTGCACAGTGATTATCTGTTCCAGCTACACAGTGATTATCTGTTCCAGCTGCACAGTGATTATCTGTTCCAGCTGCACAGTGATTATCTGTTCCATTTACACAGTGATTATCTGTTCCAGCTACACAGTGATTATCTGTTCCATTTACACAGTGATTATCTGTTCCAGCTACACAGTGATTATCTGTTCCATCTGCACAGTGATTATCTGTTCCAGCTACACAGTGATTATCTGTTCCATCTGCACAGTGATTATCTGTTCCAGCTACACAGTGATTATCTGTTCCAGCTGCACAGTGATTATCTGTTCCATCTGCACAGTGATTATCTGTTCCAGCTACACAGTGATTATCTGTTCCAGCTACACAGTGATTATCTGTTCCATTTACACAGTGATTATCTGTTCCATTTACACAGTGATTATCTGTTCCAGCTACACAGTGATTATCTGTTCCATCTGCACAGTGATTATCTGTTCCAGCTACACAGTGATTATCTGTTCCAGCTGCACAGTGATTATCTGTTCCATCTGCACAGTGATTATCTGTTCCAGCTACACAGTGATTATCTGTTCCAGCTACACAGTGATTATCTGTTCCATTTACACAGTGATTATCTGTTCCATTTACACAGTGATTATCTGTTCCAGCTACACAGTGATTATCTGTTCCAGCTACACAGTGATTATCTGTTCCATCTGCACAGTGATTATCTGTTCCAGCTACACAGTGATTATCTGTTCCATTTACACAGTGATTATCTGTTCCATTTACACAGTGATTATCTGTTCCAGCTACACAGTGATTATCTGTTCCAGCTACACAGTGATTATCTGTTCCATCTGCACAGTGATTATCTGTTCCAGCTACACAGTGATTATCTGTTCCATTTACACAGTGATTATCTGTTCCATTTACACAGTGATTATCTGTTCCAGCTACACAGTGATTTTCTGTTCCATTTACACAGTGATTATCTGTTCCATTTACACAGTGATTATCTGTTCCATTTACACAGTGATTATCTGTTCCAGCGACACAGTGATTATCTGTTCCAGCTACACAGTGATTATCTGTTCCAGCTACACAGTGATTATCTGTTCCATTTACACAGTGATTATCTGTTCCATTTACACAGTGATTATCTGTTCCAGCTACACAGTGATTATCTGTTCCATTTACACAGTGATTATCTGTTCCATTTACACAGTGATTATCTGTTCCATTTACACAGTGATTATCTGTTCCAGCTACACAGTGATTATCTGTTCCAGCTACACAGTGATTATCTGTTCCATCTGCACAGTGATTATCTGTTCCAGCTACACAGTGATTATCTGTTCCAGCTACACAGTGATTATCTGTTCCATTTACACAGTGATTATCTGTTCCATTTACACAGTGATTATCTGTTCCAGCTACACAGTGATTATCTGTTCCAGCTACACAGTGATTATCTGTTCCAGCTACACAGTGATTATCTGTTCCATCTGCACAGTGATTATCTGTTCCAGCTACACAGTGATTATCTGTTCCATTTACACAGTGATTATCTGTTCCATTTACACAGTGATTATCTGTTCCATTTACTCAGTGATTATCTGTTCCAGCTACACAGTGATTATCTGTTCCAGCTACACAGTGATTATCTGTTCCATCTGCACAGTGATTATCTGTTCCAGCTACACAGTGATTATCTGTTCCATTTACACAGTGATTATCTGTTCCATTTACACAGTGATTATCTGTTCCAGCTACACAGTGATTATCTGTTCCATCTGCACAGTGATTATCTGTTCCAGCTACACAGTGATTATCTGTTCCATTTACACAGTGATTATCTGTTCCATTTACACAGTGATTATCTGTTCCAGCTACACAGTGATTATCTGTTCCATCTGCACAGTGATTATCTGTTCCAGCTACACAGTGATTATCTGTTCCAGCTGCACAGTGATTATCTGTTCCAGCTGCACAGTGATTATCTGTTCCATTTACACAGTGATTATCTGTTCCATCTGCACAGTGATTATCTGTTCCAGCTACACAGTGATTATCTGTTCCAGCTATACAGTGATTATCTGTTCCAGCTGCACAGTGATTATCTGTTCCAGCTGCACAGTGATTATCTGTTCCATTTACACAGTGATTATCTGTTCCATTTACACAGTGATTATCTGTTCCAGTTACACAGTGATTTTCTGTTCCAGCTACACAGTGATTATCTGTTCCAGCTGCACAGTGATTATCTGTTCCAGCTACACAGTGATTATCTGTTCCAGCTACACAGTGATTATCTGTTCCAGTTCCACAGTGATTATCTGTTCCAGCTGCACAGTGATTATCTGTTCCAGTTACACAGTGATTATCTGTTCCAGCTGCTCAGTGATTATCTGTTCCAGCTACACAGTGATTATCTGTTCCATTTACACAGTGATTATCTGTTCCAGCTGCACAGTGATTATCTGTTCCAGTTACACAGTGATTATCTTTTCCATTTACACAGTGATTATCTGTTCCATTTACACAGTGATTATCTGTTCCAGCTGCACAGTGATTATCTGTTCAGGTTACACAGTGATTATCTGTTCCATTTACACAGTGATTATCTGTTCCAGCTACACAGTGATTATCTGTTCCAGCAGCACAGTGATTATCTGTTCCAGTTACACAGTGATTATCTGTTCCAGCTGCACAGTGATTATCTGTTCCAGCTGCACAGTGATTATCTGTTCCAGTTAAACAGTGATTATCTGTTCCAGCTGCACAGTGATTATCTGTTCCAGTTACACAGTGATTATCTGTTCCAGCTGCACAGTGATTATCTGTTCCAGCTGCACAGTGATTATCTGTTCCAGTTAAACAGTGATTATCTGTTCCAGCTGCACAGTGATTATCTGTTCCAGCTGCACAGTGATTATCTGTTCCAGCTGCACAGTGATTATCTGTTCCAGCTGCACAGTGATTATCTGTTTCAGCTACACAGTGATTATCTGTTCCAGCTGCACAGTGATTATCTGTTCCAGCTACACAGTGATTATCTGTTCCAGCTGCACAGTGATTATCTGTTCCAGTTACACAGTGATTATCTGTTCCATTTACACAGTGATTATCTGTTCCAGTTACACAGTGATTATCTGTTCCAGCTACACAGTGATTATCTGTTCCAGCTGCACAGTGATTATCTGTTCCAGCTACACAGTGATTATCTGTTCCAGCTGCACAGTGATTATCTGTTCCAGCTACACAGTGATTATCTGTTCCAGCTGCACAGTGATTATCTGTTCCAGCTACACAGTGATTATCTGTTCCATCTGCACAGTGATTATCTGTTCCAGCTACACAGTGATTATCTGTTCCATTTACACAGTGATTATCTGTTCCATTTACACAGTGATTATCTGTTCCAGCTACACAGTGATTATCTGTTCCAGCTACACAGTGATTATCTGTTCCAGCTACACAGTGATTATCTGTTCCAGCTGCACAGTGATTATCTGTTCCAGCTACACAGTGATTATCTGTTCCAGCTACACAGTGATTATCTGTTCCAGCTGCACAGTGATTATCTGTTCCAGCTACACAGTGATTATCTGTTCCATCTGCACAGTGATTATCTGTTCCAGCTACACAGTGATTATCTGTTCCATTTACACAGTGATTATCTGTTCCATTTACACAGTGATTATCTGTTCCAGCTACACAGTGATTATCTGTTCCAGCTACACAGTGATTATCTGTTCCAGCTACACAGTGATTATCTGTTCCAGCTACACAGTGATTATCTGTTCCAGCTACACAGTGATTATCTGTTCCAGCTACACAGTGATTATCTGTTCCATCTGCACAGTGATTATCTGTTCCAGCTACACAGTGATTATCTGTTCCATTTACACAGTGATTATCTGTTCCAGCTACACAGTGATTATCTGTTCCAGCTACACAGTGATTATCTGTTCCAGCTACACAGTGATTATCTGTTCCATCTGCACAGTGATTATCTGTTCCAGCTACACAGTGATTATCTGTTCCATTTACACAGTGATTATCTGTTCCATTTACACAGTGATTATCTGTTCCATTTACACAGTGATTATCTGTTCCAGCTACACAGTGATTATCTGTTCCAGCTACACAGTGATTATCTGTTCCATCTGCACAGTGATTATCTGTTCCAGCTACACAGTGATTATCTGTTCCATTTGCACAGTGATTATCTGTTCCAGCTACACAGTGATTATCTGTTCCATTTACACAGTGATTATCTGTTCCATTTACACAGTGATTATCTGTTCCAGCTACACAGTGATTATCTGTTCCAGCTACACAGTGATTATCTGTTCCAGCTACACAGTGATTATCTGTTCCATCTGCACAGTGATTATCTGTTCCAGCTACACAGTGATTATCTGTTCCAGCTACACAGTGATTATCTGTTCCATTTACACAGTGATTATCTGTTCCATTTACACAGTGATTATCTGTTCCAGCTACACAGTGATTATCTGTTCCAGCTACACAGTGATTATCTGTTCCAGCTACACAGTGATTATCTGTTCCATCTGCACAGTGATTATCTGTTCCAGCTACACAGTGATTATCTGTTCCATTTACACAGTGATTATCTGTTCCATTTACACAGTGATTATCTGTTCCAGCTACACAGTGATTATCTGTTCCAGCTACACAGTGATTATCTGTTCCATCTGCACAGTGATTATCTGTTCCAGCTACACAGTGATTATCTGTTCGATTTACACAGTGATTATCTGTTCCAGCTACACAGTGATTATCTGTTCCAGCTACACAGTGATTATCTGTTCCATTTACACAGTGATTATCTGTTCCATTTACACAGTGATTATCTGTTCCAGCTACACAGTGATTATCTGTTCCAGCTACACAGTGATTATCTGTTCCAGCTACACAGTGATTATCTGTTCCATCTGCACAGTGATTATCTGTTCCAGCTACACAGTGATTATCTGTTCCATTTACACAGTGATTATCTGTTCCATTTACACAGTGATTATCTGTTCCATTTACACAGTGATTATCTGTTCCAGCTACACAGTGATTATCTGTTCCAGCTACACAGTGATTATCTGTTCCATCTGCACAGTGATTATCTGTTCCAGCTACACAGTGATTATCTGTTCCAGCTACACAGTGATTATCTGTTCCATTTACACAGTGATTATCTGTTCCATTTACACAGTGATTATCTGTTCCAGCTACACAGTGATTATCTGTTCCAGCTACACAGTGATTATCTGTTCCAGCTACACAGTGATTATCTGTTCCATCTGCACAGTGATTATCTGTTCCAGCTACACAGTGATTATCTGTTCCATTTACACAGTGATTATCTGTTCCATTTACACAGTGATTATCTGTTCCAGCTACACAGTGATTATCTGTTCCAGCTACACAGTGATTATCTGTTCCATCTGCACAGTGATTATCTGTTCCAGCTACACAGTGATTATCTGTTCCATTTACACAGTGATTATCTGTTCCAGCTACACAGTGATTATCTGTTCCATTTACACAGTGATTATCTGTTCCATTTACACAGTGATTATCTGTTCCAGCTACACAGTGATTATCTGTTCCAGCTACACAGTGATTATCTGTTCCATCTGCACAGTGATTATCTGTTCCAGCTACACAGTGATTATCTGTTCCATTTACACAGTGATTATCTGTTCCATTTACACAGTGATTATCTGTTCCAGCTACACAGTGATTATCTGTTCCAGCTACACAGTGATTATCTGTTCCATCTGCACAGTGATTATCTGTTCCAGCTACACAGTGATTATCTGTTCCATTTACACAGTGATTATCTGTTCCATTTACACAGTGATTATCTGTTCCAGCTACACAGTGATTATCTGTTCCAGCTACACAGTGATTATCTGTTCCATCTGCACAGTGATTATCTGTTCCAGCTACACAGTGATTATCTGTTCCATTTACACAGTGATTATCTGTTCCATTTACACAGTGATTATCTGTTCCAGCTACACAGTGATTATCTGTTCCAGTTACACAGTGATTATCTGTTCCATTTACACAGTGATTATCTGTTCCATTTACACAGTGATTATCTGTTCCATTTACACAGTGATTATCTGTTCCAGCTACACAGTGATTATCTGTTCCAGCTACACAGTGATTATCTGTTCCATCTGCACAGTGATTATCTGTTCCAGCTACACAGTGATTATCTGTTCCATTTACACAGTGATTATCTGTTCCATTTACACAGTGATTATCTGTTCCAGCTACACAGTGATTATCTGTTCCAGTTACACAGTGATTATCTGTTCCATTTACACCGTGATTATCTGTTCCATTTACACAGTGATTATCTGTTCCATTTACACAGTGATTATCTGTTCCATTTACACAGTGATTATCTGTTCCATTTACACAGTGATTATCTGTTCCATTTACACAGTGATTATCTGTTCCATTTACACAGTGATTATCTGTTCCATTTACACCGTGATTATCTGTTCCATTTACACAGTGATTATCTGTTCCATTTACACAGTGATTATCTGTTCCATTTACACAGTGATTATCTGTTCCATTTACACAGTGATTATCTGTTCCATTTACACCGTGATTATCTGTTCCAGTTACACAGTGATTATCTGTTCCATTTACACAGTGATTATCTGTTCCATTTACACAGTGATTATCTGTTCCATTTACACCGTGATTATCTGTTCCATTTACACAGTGATTATCTGTTCCATTTACACAGTGATTATCTGTTCCATTTACACAGTGATTATCTGTTCCAGCTACACAGTGATTATCTGTTCCATTTACACAGTGATTATCTGTTCCATTTACACAGTGATTATCTGTTCCATTTACACCGTGATTATCTGTTCCAGTTACACAGTGATTATCTGTTCCATTTACACAGTGATTATCTGTTCCATTTACACAGTGATTATCTGTTCCATTTACACCGTGATTATCTGTTCCATTTACACAGTGATTATCTGTTCCATTTACACAGTGATT
Source organism: Heterodontus francisci (assembly GCF_036365525.1). Classification (NCBI taxonomy): domain Eukaryota; kingdom Metazoa; phylum Chordata; class Chondrichthyes; order Heterodontiformes; family Heterodontidae; genus Heterodontus; species Heterodontus francisci. The sequence goes on along the minus strand of NW_027141522.1, from coordinate 61,838 downwards.
ATCTGTTCCATTTACACAGTGATTATCTGTTCCAGCTACACAGTGATTATCTGTTCCAGTTACACAGTGATTATCTGTTCCATTTACACAGTGATTATCTGTTCCATTTACACCGTGATTATCTGTTCCATTTACACAGTGATTATCTGTTCCATTTACACAGTGATTATCTGTTCCATTTACACAGTGATTATCTGTTCCATTTACACAGTGATTATCTGTTCCAGCTACACAGTGATTATCTGTTCCAGTTACACAGTGATTATCTGTTCCAGTTACACAGTGATTATCTGTTCCATTTACACAGTGATTATCTGTTCCATTTACACAGTGATTATCTGTTCCATTTACACAGTGATTATCTGTTCCATTTACACAGTGATTATCTGTTCCATTTACACAGTGATTATCTGTTCCATTTACACCGTGATTATCTGTTCCATTTACACAGTGATTATCTGTTCCATTTACACAGTGATTATCTGTTCCATTTACACAGTGATTATCTGTTCCAGCTACACAGTGATTATCTGTTCCAGTTACACAGTGATTATCTGTTCCATTTACACCGTGATTATCTGTTCCATTTACACAGTGATTATCTGTTCCATTTACACAGTGATTATCTGTTCCATTTACACAGTGATTATCTGTTCCAGCTACACAGTGATTATCTGTTCCAGTTACACAGTGATTATCTGTTCCATTTACACCGTGATTATCTGTTCCATTTACACAGTGATTATCTGTTCCATTTACACAGTGATTATCTGTTCCATTTACACAGTGATTATCTGTTCCATTTACACAGTGATTATCTGTTCCAGCTACACAGTGATTATCTGTTCCAGTTACACAGTGATTATCTGTTCCATTTACACAGTGATTATCTGTTCCAGCTGCACAGTGATTATCTGTTCCATTTACACAGTGATTATCTGTTCCAGCTACACAGTGATTATCTGTTCCAGTTACACAGTGATTATCTGTTCCATTTACACACTGATTATCTGTTCCAGCTGCACAGTGATTATCTGTTCCATTTACACAGTGATTATCTGTTCCAGCTACACAGTGATTATCTGTTCCAGTTACACACTGATTATCTGTTCCAGCTACACAGTGATTATCTGTTCCAGCTACACAGTGATTATCTGTTCCATCTGCACAGTGATTATCTGTTCCAGCTACACAGTGATTATCTGTTCCATTTACACAGTGATTATCTGTTCCATTTACACAGTGATTATCTGTTCCAGCTACACAGTGATTATCTGTTCCAGCTACACAGTGATTATCTGTTCCATCTGCACAGTGATTATCTGTTCCAGCTACACAGTGATTATCTGTTCCATTTACACAGTGATTATCTGTTCCATTTACACAGTGATTATCTGTTCCAGCTACACAGTGATTATCTGTTCCATCTGCACAGTGATTATCTGTTCCAGCTACACAGTGATTATCTGTTCCATTTACACAGTGATTATCTGTTCCATTTACACAGTGATTATCTGTTCCAGCTACACAGTGATTATCTGTTCCATCTGCACAGTGATTATCTGTTCCAGCTACACAGTGATTATCTGTTCCAGCTGCACAGTGATTATCTGTTCCAGCTGCACAGTGATTATCTGTTCCATTTACACAGTGATTATCTGTTCCATCTGCACAGTGATTATCTGTTCCAGCTACACAGTGATTATCTGTTCCAGCTACACAGTGATTATCTGTTCCAGCTGCACAGTGATTATCTGTTCCAGCTGCACAGTGATTATCTGTTCCATTTACACAGTGATTATCTGTTCCATTTACACAGTGATTATCTGTTCCAGTTACACAGTGATTTTCTGTTCCAGCTACACAGTGATTATCTGTTCCAGCTGCACAGTGATTATCTGTTCCAGCTACACAGTGATTATCTGTTCCAGCTACACAGTGATTATCTGTTCCAGTTCCACAGTGATTATCTGTTCCAGCTGCACAGTGATTATCTGTTCCAGTTACACAGTGATTATCTGTTCCAGCTGCTCAGTGATTATCTGTTCCAGCTACACAGTGATTATCTGTTCCATTTACACAGTGATTATCTGTTCCAGCTGCACAGTGATTATCTGTTCCAGTTACACAGTGATTATCTTTTCCATTTACACAGTGATTATCTGTTCCATTTACACAGTGATTATCTGTTCCAGCTGCACAGTGATTATCTGTTCAGGTTACACAGTGATTATCTGTTCCATTTACACAGTGATTATCTGTTCCAGCTACACAGTGATTATCTGTTCCAGCAGCACAGTGATTATCTGTTCCAGTTACACAGTGATTATCTGTTCCAGCTGCACAGTGATTATCTGTTCCAGCTGCACAGTGATTATCTGTTCCAGTTAAACAGTGATTATCTGTTCCAGCTGCACAGTGATTATCTGTTCCAGTTACACAGTGATTATCTGTTCCAGCTGCACAGTGATTATCTGTTCCAGCTGCACAGTGATTATCTGTTCCAGTTAAACAGTGATTATCTGTTCCAGCTGCACAGTGATTATCTGTTCCAGCTGCACAGTGATTATCTGTTCCAGCTGCACAGTGATTATCTGTTCCAGCTGCACAGTGATTATCTGTTTCAGCTACACAGTGATTATCTGTTCCAGCTGCACAGTGATTATCTGTTCCAGCTACACAGTGATTATCTGTTCCAGCTGCACAGTGATTATCTGTTCCAGTTACACAGTGATTATCTGTTCCATTTACACAGTGATTATCTGTTCCAGTTACACAGTGATTATCTGTTCCAGCTACACAGTGATTATCTGTTCCAGCTGCACAGTGATTATCTGTTCCAGCTACACAGTGATTATCTGTTCCAGCTGCACAGTGATTATCTGTTCCATTTACACAGTGATTATCTGTTCCAGCTGCACAGTGATTATCTGTTCCAGCTACACAATGATTATCTGTTCCAGTTACACAGTGATTATCTGTTCCATTTACACAGTGATTATCTGTTCCAGCTGCACAGTGATTATCTGCTCCAGTTACACAGTGATTATCTGTTCCATTTACACAGTGATTATCTGTTCCAGCTACACAGTGATTATCTGTTCCAGCTGCACAGTGATTATCTGTTCCAGCTGCACAGTGATTATCTGTTCCAGTTACACAGTGATTATCTGTTCCAGCTGCACAGTGATTATCTGTTCCAGCTGCACAGTGATTATCTGTTCCAGTTACACAGTGATTATCTGTTCCAGCTGCACAGTGATTATCTGTTCCAGCTGCACAGTGATTATCTGTTCCAGTTACACAGTGATTATCTGTTCCAGCTGCACAGTGATTATCTGTTCCAGCTACACAGTGATTATCTGTTCCAGCTGCACAGTGATTATCTGTTCCAGCTGCACAGTGATTATCTGTTCCAGTTACACAGTGATTATCTGTTCCAGCTGCACAGTGATTATCTGTTCCAGTTACACAGTGATTATCTGTTCCAGCTGCACAGTGATTATCTGTTCCAGCTACACAGTGATTATCTGTTCCAGCTACACAGTGATTATCTGTTCCATTTACACAGTGATTATCTGTTCCAGCTGCACAGTGATTATCTGTTCCAGTTACACAGTGATTATCTGTTCCAGCTGCACAGTGATTATCTGTTCCAGCGACACAGTGATTATCTGTTCCAGTTACACAGTGATTATCTGTTCCAGCTGCACAGTGATTATCTGTTCCAGCTGCACAGTGATTATCTGTTCCAGCTGCACAGTGATTATCTGTTCCATTTACACAGTGATTATCTGTTCCATTTACACAGTGATTATCTGTTCCAGTTACACAGTGATTTTCTGTTCCAGCTACACAGTGATTATCTGTTCCAGCTGCACAGTGATTATCTGTTCCAGCTACACAGTGATTATCTGTTCCAGCTACACAGTGATTATCTGTTCCAGTTCCACAGTGATTATCTGTTCCAGCTGCACAGTGATTATCTGTTCCAGTTACACAGTGATTATCTGTTCCAGCTGCTCAGTGATTATCTGTTCCAGCTACACAGTGATTATCTGTTCCATTTACACAGTGATTATCTGTTCCAGCTGCACAGTGATTATCTGTTCCAGTTACACAGTGATTATCTTTTCCATTTACACAGTGATTATCTGTTCCATTTACACAGTGATTATCTGTTCCAGCTGCACAGTGATTATCTGTTCAGGTTACACAGTGATTATCTGTTCCATTTACACAGTGATTATCTGTTCCAGCTACACAGTGATTATCTGTTCCAGCAGCACAGTGATTATCTGTTCCAGTTACACAGTGATTATCTGTTCCAGCTGCACAGTGATTATCTGTTCCAGCTGCACAGTGATTATCTGTTCCAGTTAAACAGTGATTATCTGTTCCAGCTGCACAGTGATTATCTGTTCCAGTTACACAGTGATTATCTGTTCCAGCTGCACAGTGATTATCTGTTCCAGCTGCACAGTGATTATCTGTTCCAGTTAAACAGTGATTATCTGTTACAGCTGCACAGTGATTATCTGTTCCAGCTGCACAGTGATTATCTGTTCCAGCTGCACAGTGATTATCTGTTCCAGCTGCACAGTGATTATCTGTTTCAGCTACACAGTGATTATCTGTTCCAGCTGCACAGTGATTATCTGTTCCAGCTACACAGTGATTATCTGTTCCAGCTGCACAGTGATTATCTGTTCCAGTTACACAGTGATTATCTGTTCCATTTACACAGTGATTATCTGTTCCAGTTACACAGTGATTATCTGTTCCAGCTACACAGTGATTATCTGTTCCAGCTGCACAGTGATTATCTGTTCCAGCTACACAGTGATTATCTGTTCCAGCTGCACAGTGATTATCTGTTCCATTTACACAGTGATTATCTGTTCCAGCTGCACAGTGATTATCTGTTCCAGCTACACAATGATTATCTGTTCCAGTTACACAGTGATTATCTGTTCCATTTACACAGTGATTATCTGTTCCAGCTGCACAGTGATTATCTGTTCCAGTTACACAGTGATTATCTGTTCCATTTACACAGTGATTATCTGTTCCAGCTACACAGTGATTATCTGTTCCAGCTGCACAGTGATTATCTGTTCCAGCTGCACAGTGATTATCTGTTCCAGTTACACAGTGATTATCTGTTCCAGCTGCACAGTGATTATCTGTTCCAGCTGCACAGTGATTATCTGTTCCAGTTACACAGTGATTATCTGTTCCAGCTGCACAGTGATTATCTGTTCCAGCTGCACAGTGATTATCTGTTCCAGTTACACAGTGATTATCTGTTCCAGCTGCACAGTGATTATCTGTTCCAGCTACACAGTGATTATCTGTTCCAGCTGCACAGTGATTATCTGTTCCAGCTGCACAGTGATTATCTGTTCCAGTTACACAGTGATTATCTGTTCCAGCTGCACAGTGATTATCTGTTCCAGTTACACAGTGATTATCTGTTCCAGCTGCACAGTGATTATCTGTTCCAGCTACACAGTGATTATCTGTTCCAGCTACACAGTGATTATCTGTTCCATTTACACAGTGATTATCTGTTCCAGCTGCACAGTGATTATCTGTTCCAGTTACACAGTGATTATCTGTTCCAGCTGCACAGTGATTATCTGTTCCAGCGACACAGTGATTATCTGTTCCAGTTACACAGTGATTATCTGTTCCAGCTGCACAGTGATTATCTGTTCCAGCTGCACAGTGATTATCTGTTCCAGTTACACAGTGATTATCTGTTCCAGCTACACAGTGATTATCGGTTCCAGCTGCACAGTGATTATCTGTTCCAGCTACACAGTGATTATCTGTTCCAGTTACACAGTGATTATCTGTTCCATTTACACAGTGATTATCTGTTCCAGCTGCACAGTGATTATCTGTTCCAGTTACACAGTGATTATCTGTTCCATTTACACAGTGATTATCTGTTCCAGTTACACAGTGATTATCTGTTCCAGCTACACAGTGATTATCTGTTCCAGCTGCACAGTGATTATCTGTTCCAGCTACACAGTGATTATCTGTTCCAGCTGCACAGTGATTATCTGTTCCATTTACACAGTGATTATCTGTTCCAGCTGCACAGTGATTATCTGTTCCAGTTACACAGTGATTATCTGTTCCATTTACACAGTGATTATCTGTTCCAGTTACACAGTGATTATCTGTTCCAGCTACACAGTGATTATCTGTTCCAGCTGCACAGTGATTATCTGTTCCAGCTACACAGTGATTATCTGTTCCAGCTGCACAGTGATTATCTGTTCCAGCTACACAGTGATTATCTTTTCCAGTTACACAGTGATTATCTGTTCCATTTACACAGTGATTATCTGTTCCAGCTGCACAGTGATTATCTGTTCCAGTTACACAGTGATTATCTGTTCCATTTACACAGTGATTATCTGTTCCAGTTACACAGTGATTATCTGTTCCAGCTACACAGTGATTATCTGTTCCAGCTGCACAGTGATTATCTGTTCCATTTACACAGTGATTATCTGTTCCATTTACACAGTGATTATCTGTTCCATTTACACAGTGATTATCTGTTCCAGCTACACAGTGATTATCTGTTCCAGCTGCACAGTGATTATCTGTTCCATTTACACAGTGATTATCTGTTCCATTTACACAGTGATTATCTGTTCCAGTTACACAGTGATTATCTGTTCCAGCTACACAGTGATTATCTGTTCCAGCTGCACAGTGATTATCTGTTCCAGCTGCACAGTGATTATCTGTTCCATTTACACAGTGATTATCTGTTCCAGCTGCACAGTGATTATCTGTTCCAGTTACACAGTGATTATCTGTTCCATTTACACAGTGATTATTTGTTCCAGCTACACAGTGATTATCTGTTCCAGTTACACAGTGATTATCTGTTCCATTTACACAGTGATTATCTGTTCCAGCTACACAGTGATTATCTGTTCCAGCTGCACAGTGATTATCTGTTCCATTTACACAGTGATTATCTGTTCCAGCTGCACAGTGATTATCTGTTCCAGTTACACAGTGATTATCTGTTCCATTTACACAGTGATTATCTGTTCCAGCTACACAGTGATTATCTGTTCCAGCTGCACAGTGATTATCTGTTCCATTTACACAGTGATTATCTGTTCCAGCTGCACAGTGATTATCTGTTCCATTTACACAGTGATTATCTGTTCCAGCTGCACAGTGATTATCTGTTCCAGTTACACAGTGATTATCTGTTCCATTTACACAGTGATTATCTGTTCCAGCTACACAGTGATTATCTGTTCCAGCTGCACAGTGATTATCTGTTCCATTTACACAGTGATTATCTGTTCCAGCTGCACAGTGATTATCTGTTCCATTTACACAGTGATTATCTGTTCCAGCTGCACAGTGATTATCTGTTCCAGTTACACAGTGATTATCTGTTCCATTTACACAGTGATTATCTGTTCCAGCTGCACAGTGATTATCTGTTCCAGTTACACAGTGATTATCTGTTCCATTTACACAGTGATTATCTGTTCCAGCTACACGGTGATTATCTGTTCCAGCTGCACAGTGATTATCTGTTCCATTTACACAGTGATTATCTGTTCCAGTTACACAGTGATTATCTGTTCCATTTACACAGTGATTATCTGTTCCAGCTGCACAGTGATTATCTGTTCCATTTACACAGTGATTATCTGTTCCAGCTACACAGTGATTATCTGTTCCAGCTGCACAGTGATTATCTGTTCCATTTACACAGTGATTATCTGTTCCAGCTGCACAGTGATTATCTGTTCCAGTTACACAGTGATTATCTGTTCCATTTACACAGTGATTATCTGTTCCAGCTACACAGTGATTATCTGTTCCAGCTGCACAGTGATTATCTGTTCCATTTACACAGTGATTATCTGTTCCAGCTGCACAGTGATTATCTGTTCCATTTACACAGTGATTATCTGTTCCAGCTGCACAGTGATTATCTGTTCCAGTTACACAGTGATTATCTGTTCCATTTACACAGTGATTATCTGTTCCAGCTACACAGTGATTATCTGTTCCAGCTGCACAGTGATTATCTGTTCCATTTACACAGTGATTATCTGTTCCAGCTGCACAGTGATTATCTGTTCCATTTACACAGTGATTATCTGTTCCAGCTGCACAGTGATTATCTGTTCCAGTTACACAGTGATTATCTGTTCCATTTACACAGTGATTATCTGTTCCAGCTGCACAGTGATTATCTGTTCCAGTTACACAGTGATTATCTGTTCCATTTACACAGTGATTATCTGTTCCAGCTACACGGTGATTATCTGTTCCAGCTGCACAGTGATTATCTGTTCCATTTACACAGTGATTATCTGTTCCAGTTACACAGTGATTATCTGTTCCATTTACACAGTGATTATCTGTTCCAGCTGCACAGTGATTATCTGTTCCAGTTACACAGTGATTATCTGTTCCATTTACACAGTGATTATCTGTTCCAGTTACACAGTGATTATCTGTTCCAGCTACACAGTGATTATCTGTTCCATTTACACAGTGATTATCTGTTCCATTTACACAGTGATTATCTGTTCCAGCTGCACAGTGATTATCTGTTCCAGTTACACAGTGATTATCTGTTCCATTTACACAGTGATTATCTGTTCCAGTTACACAGTGATTATCTGTTCCAGCTACACAGTGATTATCTGTTCCAGCTGCACAGTGATTATCTGTTCCAGCTACACAGTGATTATCTGTTCCAGCTGCACAGTGATTATCTGTTCCATTTACACAGTGATTATCTGTTCCATTTACACAGTGATTATCTGTTCCAGTTACACAGTGATTATCTGTTCCAGCTACACAGTGATTATCTGTTCCAGCTGCACAGTGATTATCTGTTCCAGCTGCACAGTGATTATCTGTTCCATTTACACAGTGATTATCTGTTCCAGCTGCACAGTGATTATCTGTTCCAGTTACACAGTGATTATCTGTTCCATTTACACAGTGATTATCTGTTCCATTTACACAGTGATTATCTGTTCCAGCTACACAGTGATTATCTGTTCCAGCTGCACAGTGATTATCTGTTCCAGCTGCACAGTGATTATCTGTTCCAGCTGCACAGTGATTATCTGTTCCAGCTACACGGTGATTATCTGTTCCAGCTGCACAGTGATTATCTGTTCCAGCTACACGGTGATTATCTGTTCCATTTACACAGTGATTATCTGTTCCATTTACACAGTGATTATCTGTTCCAGCTACACAGTGATTATCTGTCCATCTGCACAGTGATTATCTGTTCCAGCTACACAGTGATTATCTGTTCCAGCTACACAGTGATTATCTGTTCCAGCTACACAGTGATTATCTGTTCCATCTGCACAGTGATTATCTGTTCCAGCTACACAGTGATTATCTGTTCCATTTACACAGTGATTATCTGTTCCATTTACACAGTGATTATCTGTTCCAGCTACACAGTGATTATCTGTTCCATCTGCACAGTGATTATCTGTTCCAGCTACACAGTGATTATCTGTTCCATTTACACAGTGATTATCTGTTCCATTTACACAGTGATTATCTGTTCCAGCTACACAGTGATTATCTGTTCCAGTAACACAGTGATTATCTGTTCCAGCTGCACAGTGATTATCTGTTCCATCTGCACAGTGATTATCTGTTCCAGCTACACAGTGATTTTCTGTTCCAGCTGCACAGTGATTATCTGTTCCATCTGCACAGTGATTATCTGTTCCAGCTACACAGTGATTATCTGTTCCAGCTGCACAGTGATTATCTGTTCCAGCTGCACAGTGATTATCTGTTCCATTTACACAATGATTATCTGTTCCAGCTGCACAGTGATTATCTGTTCCATCTGCACAGTGATTATCTGTTCCAGTTACACAGTGATTATCTGTTCCAGCTACACAGTGATTATCTGTTCCAGCTGCACAGTGATTATCTGTTCCAGCTGCACAGTGATTATCTGTTCCATTTACACAGTGATTATCTGTTCCATTTACACAGTGATTATCTGTTCCAGTTACACAGTGATTTTCTGTTCCAGCTACACAGTGATTATCTGTTCCAGCTGCACAGTGATTATCTGTTCCAGCTGCACAGTGATTATCTGTTCCAGCTACACAGTGATTATCTGTTCCAGTTACACAGTGATTATCTGTTCCAGCTACACAGTGATTATCTGTTCCAGTTCCACAGTGATTATCTGTTCCAGCTGCACAGTGATTATCTGTTCCAGTTACACAGTGATTATCTGTTCCAGCTACACAGTGATTATCTGTTCCATTTACACAGTGATTATCTGTTTCAGCTACACAGTGATTATCTGTTCCAGCTGCACAGTGATTATCTGTTCCAGCTACACAGTGATTATCTGTTCCAGCTGCACAGTGATTATCTGTTCCAGTTACACAGTGATTATCTGTTCCATTTACACAGTGATTATCTGTTCCAGTTACACAGTGATTATCTGTTCCAGCTACACAGTGATTATCTGTTCCAGCTGCACAGTGATTATCTGTTCCAGCTACACAGTGATTATCTGTTCCAGCTGCACAGTGATTATCTGTTCCATTTACACAGTGATTATCTGTTCCAGCTGCACAGTGATTATCTGTTCCAGCTACACAATGATTATCTGTTCCAGTTACACAGTGATTATCTGTTCCATTTACACAGTGATTATCTGTTCCAGCTGCACAGTGATTATCTGTTCCAGTTACACAGTGATTATCTGTTCCATTTACACAGTGATTATCTGTTCCAGCTACACAGTGATTATCTGTTCCAGCTGCACAGTGATTATCTGTTCCAGCTGCACAGTGATTATCTGTTCCAGTTACACAGTGATTATCTGTTCCAGCTGCACAGTGATTATCTGTTCCAGCTGCACAGTGATTATCTGTTCCAGTTACACAGTGATTATCTGTTCCAGCTGCACAGTGATTATCTGTTCCAGCTGCACAGTGATTATCTGTTCCAGTTACACAGTGATTATCTGTTCCAGCTGCACAGTGATTATCTGTTCCAGCTACACAGTGATTATCTGTTCCAGCTGCACAGTGATTATCTGTTCCAGCTGCACAGTGATTATCTGTTCCAGTTACACAGTGATTATCTGTTCCAGCTGCACAGTGATTATCTGTTCCAGTTACACAGTGATTATCTGTTCCAGCTGCACAGTGATTATCTGTTCCAGCTACACAGTGATTATCTGTTCCAGCTACACAGTGATTATCTGTTCCATTTACACAGTGATTATCTGTTCCAGCTGCACAGTGATTATCTGTTCCAGTTACACAGTGATTATCTGTTCCAGCTGCACAGTGATTATCTGTTCCAGCTACACAGTGATTATCTGTTCCAGTTACACAGTGATTATCTGTTCCAGCTGCACAGTGATTATCTGTTCCAGCTGCACAGTGATTATCTGTTCCAGTTACACAGTGATTATCTGTTCCAGCTACACAGTGATTATCGGTTCCAGCTGCACAGTGATTATCTGTTCCAGCTACACAGTGATTATCTGTTCCATTTACACAGTGATTATCTGTTCCATTTACACAGTGATTATCTGTTCCAGCTGCACAGTGATTATCTGTTCCAGGTACACAGTGATTATCTGTTCCATTTACACAGTGATTATCTGTTCCAGTTACACAGTGATTATCTGTTCCAGCTACACAGTGATTATCTGTTCCAGCTGCACAGTGATTATCTGTTCCAGCTACACAGTGATTATCTGTTCCAGCTGCACAGTGATTATCTGTTCCATTTACACAGTGATTATCTGTTCCAGCTGCACAGTGATTATCTGTTCCAGTTACACAGTGATTATCTGTTCCATTTACACAGTGATTATCTGTTCCAGTTACACAGTGATTATCTGTTCCAGCTACACAGTGATTATCTGTTCCAGCTGCACAGTGATTATCTGTTCCAGCTACACAGTGATTATCTTTTCCAGCTGCACAGTGATTATCTGTTCCAGCTACACAGTGATTATCTGTTCCAGTTACACAGTGATTATCTGTTCCATTTACACAGTGATTATCTGTTCCAGCTGCACAGTGATTATCTGTTCCAGTTACACAGTGATTATCTGTTCCATTTACACAGTGATTATCTGTTCCAGTTACACAGTGATTATCTGTTCCAGCTACACAGTGATTATCTGTTCCAGCTGCACAGTGATTATCTGTTCCATTTACACAGTGATTATCTGTTCCATTTACACAGTGATTATCTGTTCCATTTACACAGTGATTATCTGTTCCAGCTACACAGTGATTATCTGTTCCAGCTGCACAGTGATTATCTGTTCCATTTACACAGTGATTATCTGTTCCATTTACACAGTGATTATCTGTTCCAGCTACACAGTGATTATCTGTTCCAGCTGCACAGTGATTATCTGTTCCATTTACACAGTGATTATCTGTTCCATTTACACAGTGATTATCTGTTCCAGTTACACAGTGATTATCTGTTCCAGCTACACAGTGATTATCTGTTCCAGCTGCACAGTGATTATCTGTTCCAGCTGCACAGTGATTATCTGTTCCATTTACACAGTGATTATCAGTTCCAGCTGCACAGTGATTATCTGTTCCAGTTACACAGTGATTATCTGTTCCATTTACACAGTGATTATCTGTTCCAGCTACACAGTGATTATCTGTTCCAGCTGCACAGTGATTATCTGTTCCATTTACACAGTGATTATCTGTTCCAGCTGCACAGTGATTATCTGTTCCAGTTACACAGTGATTATCTGTTCCATTTACACAGTGATTATCTGTTCCAGCTACACAGTGATTATCTGTTCCAGCTGCACAGTGATTATCTGTTCCATTTACACAGTGATTATCTGTTCCAGCTGCACAGTGATTATCTGTTCCATTTACACAGTGATTATCTGTTCCAGCTGCACAGTGATTATCTGTTCCAGTTACACAGTGATTATCTGTTCCATTTACACAGTGATTATCTGTTCCAGCTACACAGTGATTATCTGTTCCAGCTGCACAGTGATTATCTGTTCCATTTACACAGTGATTATCTGTTCCAGCTGCACAGTGATTATCTGTTCCATTTACACAGTGATTATCTGTTCCAGCTGCACAGTGATTATCTGTTCCAGTTACACAGTGATTATCTGTTCCATTTACACAGTGATTATCTGTTCCAGCTGCACAGTGATTATCTGTTCCAGTTACACAGTGATTATCTGTTCCATTTACACAGTGATTATCTGTTCCAGCTACACGGTGATTATCTGTTCCAGCTGCACAGTGATTATCTGTTCCATTTACACAGTGATTATCTGTTCCAGTTACACAGTGATTATCTGTTCCATTTACACAGTGATTATCTGTTCCAGCTGCACAGTGATTATCTGTTCCAGTTACACAGTGATTATCTGTTCCATTTACACAGTGATTATCTGTTCCAGTTACACAGTGATTATCTGTTCCAGCTACACAGTGATTATCTGTTCCAGCTGCACAGTGATTATCTGTTCCAGCTACACAGTGATTATCTGTTCCAGTTACACAGTGATTATCTGTTCCATTTACACAGTGATTATCTGTTCCATTTACACAGTGATTATCTGTTCCAGCTACACAGTGATTATCTGTTCCATTTACACAGTGATTATCTGTTCCATTTACACAGTGATTATCTGTTCCAGCTGCACAGTGATTATCTGTTCCAGTTACACAGTGATTATCTGTTCCATTTACACAGTGATTATCTGTTCCAGTTACACAGTGATTATCTGTTCCAGCTACACAGTGATTATCTGTTCCAGCTGCACAGTGATTATCTGTTCCAGCTACACAGTGATTATCTGTTCCAGCTGCACAGTGATTATCTGTTCCATTTACACAGTGATTATCTGTTCCATTTACACAGTGATTATCTGTTCCAGTTACACAGTGATTATCTGTTCCAGCTACACAGTGATTATCTGTTCCAGCTGCACAGTGATTATCTGTTCCAGCTGCACAGTGATTATCTGTTCCATTTACACAGTGATTATCTGTTCCAGCTGCACAGTGATTATCTGTTCCAGTTACACAGTGATTATCTGTTCCATTTACACAGTGATTATCTGTTCCATTTACACAGTGATTATCTGTTCCAGCTACACAGTGATTATCTGTTCCAGCTGCACAGTGATTATCTGTTCCAGCTGCACAGTGATTATCTGTTCCAGCTGCACAGTGATTATCTGTTCCAGCTACACGGTGATTATCTGTTCCAGCTGCACAGTGATTATCTGTTCCAGCTACACGGTGATTATCTGTTCCATTTACACAGTGATTATCTGTTCCATTTACACAGTGATTATCTGTTCCAGCTACACAGTGATTATCTGTTCCATCTGCACAGTGATTATCTGTTCCAGCTACACAGTGATTATCTGTTCCAGCTACACAGTGATTATCTGTTCCAGCTACACAGTGATTATCTGTTCCATCTGCACAGTGATTATCTGTTCCAGCTACACAGTGATTATCTGTTCCATTTACACAGTGATTATCTGTTCCATTTACACAGTGATTATCTGTTCCAGCTACACAGTGATTATCTGTTCCATCTGCACAGTGATTATCTGTTCCAGCTACACAGTGATTATCTGTTCCATTTACACAGTGATTATCTGTTCCATTTACACAGTGATTATCTGTTCCAGCTACACAGTGATTATCTGTTCCAGTAACACAGTGATTATCTGTTCCAGCTGCACAGTGATTATCTGTTCCATCTGCACAGTGATTATCTGTTCCAGCTACACAGTGATTTTCTGTTCCAGCTGCACAGTGATTATCTGTTCCATCTGCACAGTGATTATCTGTTCCAGCTACACAGTGATTATCTGTTCCAGCTGCACAGTGATTATCTGTTCCAGCTGCACAGTGATTATCTGTTCCATTTACACAATGATTATCTGTTCCAGCTGCACAGTGATTATCTGTTCCATCTGCACAGTGATTATCTGTTCCAGCTACACAGTGATTATCTGTTCCAGCTGCACAGTGATTATCTGTTCCAGCTGCACAGTGATTATCTGTTCCATTTACACAGTGATTATCTGTTCCATTTACACATTGATTATCTGTTCCTGTTACACAGTGATTTTCTGTTCCAGCTACACAGTGATTATCTGTTCCAGCTGCACAGTGATTATCTGTTCCAGCTGCACAGTGATTATCTGTTCCAGCTACACAGTGATTATCTGTTCCAGTTACACAGTGATTATCTGTTCCAGCTACACAGTGATTATCTGTTCCAGTTCCACAGTGATTATCTGTTCCAGCTGCACAGTGATTATCTGTTCCAGTTACACAGTGATTATCTGTTCCAGCTACACAGTGATTATCTGTTCCATTTACACAGTGATTATCTGTTCCATTTACACAGTGATTATCTGTTCCAGTTACACAGTGATTATCTTTTCCATTTACACAGTGATTATCTGTTCCATTTACACAGTGATTATCTGTTCCATTTACACAGTGATTATCTGTTCCAGCTACACAGTGATTATCTGTTCCAGCTGCACAGTGATTATCTGTTCCATTTACACAGTGATTATCTGTTCCATTTACACAGTGATTATCTGTTCCAGTTACACAGTGATTATCTGTTCCAGCTACACAGTGATTATCTGTTCCAGCTGCACAGTGATTATCTGTTCCAGCTGCACAGTGATTATCTGTTCCATTTACACAGTGATTATCAGTTCCAGCTGCACAGTGATTATCTGTTCCAGTTACACAGTGATTATCTGTTCCATTTACACAGTGATTATCTGTTCCAGCTACACAGTGATTATCTGTTCCAGTTACACAGTGATTATCTGTTCCATTTACACAGTGATTATCTGTACCAGCTACACAGTGATTATCTGTTCCAGCTGCACAGTGATTATCTGTTCCATTTACACAGTGATTATCTGTTCCAGCTGCACAGTGATTATCTGTTCCAGTTACACAGTGATTATCTGTTCCATTTACACAGTGATTATCTGTTCCAGCTACACAGTGATTATCTGTTCCAGCTGCACAGTGATTATCTGTTCCATTTACACAGTGATTATCTGTTCCAGCTGCACAGTGATTATCTGTTCCATTTACACAGTGATTATCTGTTCCAGCTGCACAGTGATGATCTGTTCCAGTTACACAGTGATTATCTGTTCCATTTACACAGTGATTATCTGTTCCAGCTACACAGTGATTATCTGTTCCAGCTGCACAGTGATTATCTGTTCCATTTACACAGTGATTATCTGTTCCAGCTGCACAGTGATTATCTGTTCCATTTACACAGTGATTATCTGTTCCAGCTGCACAGTGATTATCTGTTCCAGTTACACAGTGATTATCTGTTCCATTTACACAGTGATTATCTGTTCCAGCTGCACAGTGATTATCTGTTCCAGTTACACAGTGATTATCTGTTCCATTTACACAGTGATTATCTGTTCCAGCTACACGGTGATTATCTGTTCCAGCTGCACAGTGATTATCTGTTCCATTTACACAGTGATTATCTGTTCCAGTTACACAGTGATTATCTGTTCCATTTACACAGTGATTATCTGTTCCAGCTGCACAGTGATTATCTGTTCCAGTTACACAGTGATTATCTGTTCCATTTACACAGTGATTATCTGTTCCAGTTACACAGTGATTATCTGTTCCAGCTACACAGTGATTATCTGTTCCAGCTGCACAGTGATTATCTGTTCCAGCTACACAGTGATTATCTGTTCCAGTTACACAGTGATTATCTGTTCCATTTACACAGTGATTATCTGTTCCATTTACACAGTGATTATCTGTTCCAGCTACACAGTGATTATCTGTTCCATTTACACAGTGATTATCTGTTCCATTTACACAGTGATTATCTGTTCCAGCTGCACAGTGATTATCTGTTCCAGTTACACAGTGATTATCTGTTCCATTTACACAGTGATTATCTGTTCCAGTTACACAGTGATTATCTGTTCCAGCTACACAGTGATTATCTGTTCCAGCTGCACAGTGATTATCTGTTCCAGCTACACAGTGATTATCTGTTCCAGCTGCACAGTGATTATCTGTTCCATTTACACAGTGATTATCTGTTCCAGTTACACAGTGATTATCTGTTCCAGCTGCACAGTGATTATCTGTTCCAGCTGCACAGTGATTATCTGTTCCAGCTGCACAGTGATTATCTGTTCCATTTACACAGTGATTATCTGTTCCAGCTGCACAGTGATTATCTGTTCCAGTTACACAGTGATTATCTGTTCCATTTACACAGTGATTATCTGTTCCATTTACACAGTGATTATCTGTTCCAGCTACACAGTGATTATCTGTTCCAGCTGCACAGTGATTATCTGTTCCAGCTGCACAGTGATTATCTGTTCCAGCTGCACAGTGATTATCTGTTCCAGCTACACGGTGATTATCTGTTCCAGCTGCACAGTGATTATCTGTTCCAGCTACACGGTGATTATCTGTTCCATTTACACGGTGATTATCTGTTCCAGCTGCACAGTGATTATCTGTTCCATTTACACAGTGATTATCTGTTCCATTTACACAGTGATTATCTGTTCCATTTACACAGTGATTATCTGTTCCAGCTACACAGTGATTATCTGTTCCAGCTGCACAGTGATTATCTGTTCCAGCTACACGGTGATTATCTGTTCCATTTACACGGTGATTATCTGTTCCAGTTACACACTGATTATCTGTTCCAGCTGCACAGTGATTATCTGTTCCAGCTACACGGTGATTATCTGTTCCATTTACACGGTGATTATCTGTTCCAGCTGCACAGTGATTATCTGTTCCAGCTACACGGTGATTATCTGTTCCATTTACACAGTGATTATCTGTTCCAGCTACACGGTGATTATCTGTTCCATTTACACAGTGATTATCTGTTCCATTTACACAGTGATTATCTGTTCCAGCTGCACAGTGATTATCTGTTCCAGCTACACAGTGATTATCTGTTCCATCTGCACAGTGATTATCTGTTCCAGCTACACAGTGATTATCTGTTCCAGCTACACAGTGATTATCTGTTCCAGCTACACAGTGATTATCTGTTCCATCTGCACAGTGATTATCTGTTCCAGCTACACAGTGATTATCTGTTCCATTTACACAGTGATTATCTGTTCCATTTACACAGTGATTATCTGTTCCAGCTACACAGTGATTATCTGTTCCATCTGCACAGTGATTATCTGTTCCAGCTACACAGTGATTATCTGTTCCATTTACACAGTGATTATCTGTTCCAGCTACACAGTGATTATCTGTTCCATTTACACAGTGATTATCTGTTCCATTTACACAGTGATTATCTGTTCCAGCTACACAGTGATTATCTGTTCCATCTGCACAGTGATTATCTGTTCCAGCTACACAGTGATTATCTGTTCCATTTACACAGTGATTATCTGTTCCAGCTACACAGTGATTATCTGTTCCAGTAACACAGTGATTATCTGTTCCAGCTGCACAGTGATTATCTGTCCCATCTGCACAGTGATTATCTGTTCCAGCTACACAGTGATTATCTGTTCCATCTGCACAGTGATTATCTGTTCCAGCTACACAGTGATTATCTGTTCCATCTGCACAGTGATTATCTGTTCCAGCTACACAGTGATTATCTGTTCCAGCTGCACAGTGATTATCTGTTCCAGCTGCACAGTGATTATCTGTTCCATCTGCACAGTGATTATCTGTTCCATCTGCACAGTGATTATCTGTTCCAGCTACACAGTCGTTATCTGTTCCAGCTGCACAGTGATTATCTGTTCCAGCTGCACAGTGATTATCTGTTCCATTTACACAATGATTATCTGTTCCAGCTGCACAGTGATTATCTGTTCCAGCTGCACAGTGATTATCTGTTCCAGCTGCACAGTGATTATCTGTTCCATCTGCACAGTGATTATCTGTTCCATCTGCACAGTGATTATCTGTTCCAGCTACACAGTGATTATCTGTTCCAGCTGCACAGTGATTATCTGTTCCAGCTGCACAGTGATTATCTGTTCCATTTACACAGTGATTATCTGTTCCATTTACACAGTGATTATCTGTTCCAGTTACACAGTGATTTTCTGTTCCAGCTACACAGTGATTATCTGTTCCAGCTGCACAGTGATTATCTGTTCCAGCTGCACAGTGATTATCTGTTCCAGCTACACAGTGATTATCTGTTCCAGTTACACAGTGATTATCTGTTCCAGCTACACAGTGATTATCTGTTCCAGTTCCACAGTGATTATCTGTTCCAGCTGCACAGTGATTATCTGTTCCAGTTACACAGTGATTATCTGTTCCAGCTACACAGTGATTATCTGTTCCATTTACACAGTGATTATCTGTTCCAGCTGCACAGTGATTATCTGTTCCAGTTACACAGTGATTATCTTTTCCATTTACACAGTGATTATCTGTTCCATTTACACAGTGATTATCTGTTCCAGTTACACAGTGATTATCTGTTCCAGTTACACAGTGATTATCTGTTCCAGTTACACAGTGATTATCTGTTCCAGTTACACAGTGATTATCTGTTCCAGCTGCACAGTGATTATCTGTTCCAGTTGCACAGTGATTATCTGTTCCAGTTACACAGTGATTATCTGTTCCAGTTACACAGTGATTATCTGTTCCAGCTACACAGTGATTATCTGTTCCAGTTACACAGTGATTATCTGTTCCAGCTGCACAGTGATTATCTGTTCCAGCTGCACAGTGATTATCTGTTCCAGCTACACAGTGATTATCTGTTCCAGTTACACAGTGATTATCTGTTCCAGCTGCACAGTGATTATCTGTTCCAGCTACACAGTGATTATCTGTTCCATTTACACAGTGATTATCTGTTCCAGTTACACAGTGATTATCTGTTCCAGCTGCACAGTGATTATCTTTTCCAGCTGCACAGTGATTATCTGTTCCAGTTACACAGTGATTATCTGTTCCAGTTACACAGTGATTATTTGTTCCAGTTACACAGTGATTATCTGTTCCAGTTACACAGTGATTATCTGTTCCAGCTACACAGTGATTATCTGTTCCATTTACACAGTGATTATCTGTTCCAGCTACACACTGATTATCTGTTCCATTTAAACAGTGATTATCTGTTCCAGCTACACTGTGATTATCTGTTCCAGTTACACAGTGATTATCTGTTCCAGTTGCACAGTGATTATCTGTTCCAGCTCCACAGTGATTATCTGTTCCAGCTACACAGTGATTATCTGTTCCAGCGACACAGTGATTATCTGTTCCAGTTACACAGTGATTATCTGTTCCAGCTGCACAGTGATTATCTGTTCCAGCTGCACAGTGATTATCTGTTCCAGTTACACAGTGATTATCTGTTCCAGCTGCACAGTGATTATCTGTTCCAGCTACACAGTGATTATCTGTTCCAGCTGCACAGTGATTATCTGTTCCAGCTGCACAGTGATTATCTGTTCCAGTTACACAGTGATTATCTGTTCCAGCTGCACAGTGATTATCTGTTCCAGTTACACAGTGATTATCTGTTCCAGCTGCACAGTGATTATCTGTTCCAGCTACACAGTGATTATCTGTTCCAGCTACACAGTGATTATCTGTTCCATTTACACAGTGATTATCTGTTCCAGCTGCACAGTGATTATCTGTTCCAGTTACACAGTGATTATCTGTTCCAGCTGCACAGTGATTATCTGTTCCAGCTACACAGTGATTATCTGTTCCAGTTACACAGTGATTATCTGTTCCAGCTGCACAGTGATTATCTGTTCCAGCTGCACAGTGATTATCTGTTCCAGTTACACAGTGATTATCTGTTCCAGCTACACAGTGATTATCTGTTCCAGCTGCACAGTGATTATCTGTTCCAGCTACACAGTGATTATCTGTTCCATTTACACAGTGATTATCTGTTCCATTTACACAGTGATTATCTGTTCCAGCTGCACAGTGATTATCTGTTCCAGTTACACAGTGATTATCTGTTCCATTTACACAGTGATTATCTGTTCCAGTTACACAGTGATTATCTGTTCCAGCTACACAGTGATTATCTGTTCCAGCTGCACAGTGATTATCTGTTCCAGCTACACAGTGATTATCTGTTCCAGCTGCACAGTGATTATCTGTTCCATTTACACAGTGATTATCTGTTCCAGCTGCACAGTGATTATCTGTTCCAGTTACACAGTGATTATCTGTTCCATTTACACAGTGATTATCTGTTCCAGTTACACAGTGATTATCTGTTCCAGCTACACAGTGATTATCTGTTCCAGCTGCACAGTGATTATCTGTTCCAGCTACACAGTGATTATCTGTTCCAGCTGCACAGTGATTATCTGTTCCAGCTACACAGTGATTATCTGTTCCAGTTACACAGTGATTATCTGTTCCATTTACACAGTGATTATCTGTTCCAGCTGCACAGTGATTATCTGTTCCAGTTACACAGTGATTATCTGTTCCATTTACACAGTGATTATCTGTTCCAGTTACACAGTGATTATCTGTTCCAGCTACACAGTGATTATCTGTTCCAGCTGCACAGTGATTATCTGTTCCATTTACACAGTGATTATCTGTTCCATTTACACAGTGATTATCTGTTCCATTTACACAGTGATTATCTGTTCCAGCTACACAGTGATTATCTGTTCCAGCTGCACAGTGATTATCTGTTCCATTTACACAGTGATTATCTGTTCCATTTACACAGTGATTATCTGTTCCAGCTACACAGTGATTATCTGTTCCAGCTGCACAGTGATTATCTGTTCCATTTACACAGTGATTATCTGTTCCATTTACACAGTGATTATCTGTTCCAGTTACACAGTGATTATCTGTTCCAGCTACACAGTGATTATCTGTTCCAGCTGCACAGTGATTATCTGTTCCAGCTGCACAGTGATTATCTGTTCCATTTACACAGTGATTATCTGTTCCAGCTGCACAGTGATTATCTGTTCCAGTTACACAGTGATTATCTGTTCCATTTACACAGTGATTATCTGTTCCAGCTACACAGTGATTATCTGTTCCAGTTACACAGTGATTATCTGTTCCATTTACACAGTGATTATCTGTTCCAGCTACACAGTGATTATCTGTTCCAGCTGCACAGTGATTATCTGTTCCATTTACACAGTGATTATCTGTTCCAGCTGCACAGTGATTATCTGTTCCAGTTACACAGTGATTATCTGTTCCATTTACACAGTGATTATCTGTTCCAGCTACACAGTGATTATCTGTTCCAGCTGCACAGTGATTATCTGTTCCATTTACACAGTGATTATCTGTTCCAGCTGCACAGTGATTATCTGTTCCATTTACACAGTGATTATCTGTTCCAGCTGCACAGTGATTATCTGTTCCAGTTACACAGTGATTATCTGTTCCATTTACACAGTGATTATCTGTTCCAGCTACACAGTGATTATCTGTTCCAGCTGCACAGTGATTATCTGTTCCATTTACACAGTGATTATCTGTTCCAGCTGCACAGTGATTATCTGTTCCATTTACACAGTGATTATCTGTTCCAGCTGCACAGTGATTATCTGTTCCAGTTACACAGTGATTATCTGTTCCATTTACACAGTGATTATCTGTTCCAGCTGCACAGTGATTATCTGTTCCAGTTACACAGTGATTATCTGTTCCATTTACACAGTGATTATCTGTTCCAGCTACACGGTGATTATCTGTTCCAGCTGCACAGTGATTATCTGTTCCATTTACACAGTGATTATCTGTTCCAGTTACACAGTGATTATCTGTTCCATTTACACAGTGATTATCTGTTCCAGCTGCACAGTGATTATCTGTTCCAGTTACACAGTGATTATCTGTTCCATTTACACAGTGATTATCTGTTCCAGTTACACAGTGATTATCTGTTCCAGCTACACAGTGATTATCTGTTCCAGCTGCACAGTGATTATCTGTTCCAGCTACACAGTGATTATCTGTTCCAGTTACACAGTGATTATCTGTTCCATTTACACAGTGATTATCTGTTCCATTTACACAGTGATTATCTGTTCCAGCTACACAGTGATTATCTGTTCCATTTACACAGTGATTATCTGTTCCATTTACACAGTGATTATCTGTTCCAGCTGCACAGTGATTATCTGTTCCAGTTACACAGTGATTATCTGTTCCATTTACACAGTGATTATCTGTTCCAGTTACACAGTGATTATCTGTTCCAGCTACACAGTGATTATCTGTTCCAGCTGCACAGTGATTATCTGTTCCAGCTACACAGTGATTATCTGTTCCAGCTGCACAGTGATTATCTGTTCCATTTACACAGTGATTATCTGTTCCATTTACACAGTGATTATCTGTTCCAGTTACACAGTGATTATCTGTTCCAGCTACACAGTGATTATCTGTTCCAGCTGCACAGTGATTATCTGTTCCAGCTGCACAGTGATTATCTGTTCCATTTACACAGTGATTATCTGTTCCAGCTGCACAGTGATTATCTGTTCCAGTTACACAGTGATTATCTGTTCCATTTACACAGTGATTATCTGTTCCATTTACACAGTGATTATCTGTTCCAGCTACACAGTGATTATCTGTTCCAGCTGCACAGTGATTATCTGTTCCAGCTGCACAGTGATTATCTGTTCCAGCTGCACAGTGATTATCTGTTCCAGCTACACGGTGATTATCTGTTCCAGCTGCACAGTGATTATCTGTTCCAGCTACACGGTGATTATCTGTTCCATTTACACAGTGATTATCTGTTCCATTTACACAGTGATTATCTGTTCCAGCTACACAGTGATTATCTGTTCCATCTGCACAGTGATTATCTGTTCCAGCTACACAGTGATTATCTGTTCCAGCTACACAGTGATTATCTGTTCCAGCTACACAGTGATTATCTGTTCCATCTGCACAGTGATTATCTGTTCCAGCTACACAGTGATTATCTGTTCCATTTACACAGTGATTATCTGTTCCATTTACACAGTGATTATCTGTTCCAGCTACACAGTGATTATCTGTTCCATCTGCACAGTGATTATCTGTTCCAGCTACACAGTGATTATCTGTTCCATTTACACAGTGATTATCTGTTCCATTTACACAGTGATTATCTGTTCCAGCTACACAGTGATTATCTGTTCCAGTAACACAGTGATTATCTGTTCCAGCTGCACAGTGATTATCTGTTCCATCTGCACAGTGATTATCTGTTCCAGCTACACAGTGATTTTCTGTTCCAGCTGCACAGTGATTATCTGTTCCATCTGCACAGTGATTATCTGTTCCAGCTACACAGTGATTATCTGTTCCAGCTGCACAGTGATTATCTGTTCCAGCTGCACAGTGATTATCTGTTCCATTTACACAATGATTATCTGTTCCAGCTGCACAGTGATTATCTGTTCCATCTGCACAGTGATTATCTGTTCCAGCTACACAGTGATTATCTGTTCCAGCTGCACAGTGATTATCTGTTCCAGCTGCACAGTGATTATCTGTTCCATTTACACAGTGATTATCTGTTCCATTTACACAGTGATTATCTGTTCCAGTTACACAGTGATTTTCTGTTCCAGCTACACAGTGATTATCTGTTCCAGCTGCACAGTGATTATCTGTTCCAGCTGCACAGTGATTATCTGTTCCAGCTACACAGTGATTATCTGTTCCAGTTACACAGTGATTATCTGTTCCAGCTACACAGTGATTATCTGTTCCAGTTCCACAGTGATTATCTGTTCCAGCTGCACAGTGATTATCTGTTCCAGTTACACAGTGATTATCTGTTCCAGCTACACAGTGATTATCTGTTCCATTTACACAGTGATTATCTGTTCCAGCTGCACAGTGATTATCTGTTCCAGTTACACAGTGATTATCTTTTCCATTTACACAGTGATTATCTGTTCCATTTACACAGTGATTATCTGTTCCAGTTACACAGTGATTATCTGTTCCAGTTACACAGTGATTATCTGTTCCAGCTGCACAGTGATTATCTGTTCCAGCTGCACAGTGATTATCTGTTCCAGTTGCACAGTGATTATCTGTTCCAGTTACACAGTGATTATCTGTTCCAGTTACACAGTGATTATCTGTTCCAGCTACACAGTGATTATCTGTTCCAGTTACACAGTGATTATCTGTTCCAGCTGCACAGTGATTATCTGTTCCAGCTGCACAGTGATTATCTGTTCCAGCTACACAGTGATTATCTGTTCCAGCTGCTCAGTGATTATCTGTTCCAGCTGCACAGTGATTATCTGTTCCAGCTACACAGTGATTATCTGTTCCAGTTACACAGTGATTATCTGTTCCAGCTGCACAGTGATTATCTTTTCCAGCTGCACAGTGATTATCTGTTCCAGTTACACAGTGATTATTTGTTCCAGTTACACAGTGATTATCTGTTCCAGTTACACAGTGATTATCTGTTCCAGCTACACAGTGATTATCTGTTCCATTTACACAGTGATTATCTGTTCCAGCTACACACTGATTATCTGTTCCATTTAAACAGTGATTATCTGTTCCAGCTACACTGTGATTATCTGTTCCAGTTACACAGTGATTATCTGTTCCAGTTGCACAGTGATTATCTGTTCCAGCTCCACAGTGATTATCTGTTCCAGCTACACAGTGATTATCTGTTCCAGCGACACAGTGATTATCTGTTCCAGCTACACAGTGATTATCTGTTCCAGTTACACAGTGATTATCTGTTCCAGCTGCTCAGTGATTATCTGTTCCAGCTACACAGTGATTATCTGTTCCATTTACACAGTGATTATCTGTTCCAGCTGCACAGTGATTATCTGTTCCAGCTGCACAGTGATTATCTGTTCCATTTACACAGTGATTATCTGTTCCATTTACACAGTGATTATCTGTTCCATTTACACAGTGATTATCTGTTCCAGCTGCACAGTGATTTTCTGTTCCAGCTGCACAGTGATTATCTGTTCCAGCTGCACAGTGATTATCTGTTCCAGTTACACAGTGATTATCTGTTCCAGTTACACAGTGATTATCTGTTCCAGCTGCACAGTGATTTTCTGTTCCAGCTGCACAGTGATTATCTGTTCCAGCTGCACAGTGATTTTCTGTTCCAGCTGCACAGTGATTTTCTGTTCCAGCTGCACAGTGATTTTCTGTTCCAGCTGCACAGTGATTATCTGTTCCAGTTACACAGTGATTATCTGTTCCATTTACACAGTGATTATCTGTTCCAGCTGCACAGTGATTATCTGTTCCAGCTGCACAGTGATTTTCTGTTCCAGCTGCACAGTGATTTTCTGTTCCAGCTGCACAGTGATTTTCTGTTCCAGCTGCACAGTGATTTTCTGTTCCAGCTGCACAGTGATTATCTGTTCCAGCTGCACAGTGATTATCTGTTCCAGTTACACAGTGATTATCTGTTCCATTTACACAGTGATTATCTGTTCCATTTACACAGTGATTATCTGTTCCAGCTGCACAGTGATTATCTGTTCCAGCTGCACAGTGATTATCTGTTCCAGTTACACAGTGATTATCTGTTCCATTTACACAGTGATTATCTGTTCCATTTACACAGTGATTATCTGTTCCAGTTACACAGTGATTATCTGTTCCAGTTACACAGATTATCTGTTCCATTTACACAGTGATTATCTGTTCCATTTACACAGTGATTATCTTTTCCAGCTGCACAGTGATTATCTGTTCCAGTTACACAGTGATTATCTGTTCCATTTACACAGTGATTATCTCTTCCATTTACACAGTGATTATCTGTTCCATTTACACAGTGATTATCTGTTCCATTTACACAGTGATTATCTGTTCCAGCTGCACAGTGATTATCTGTTCCATTTACACAGTGATTATCTGTTCCATTTACACAGTGATTATCTGTTCCAGCTGCACAGTGATTTTCTGTTCCATCTGCACGGTGATTATCTGTTCCATTTACACATTGATTATCTGTTCCATTTACACATTGATTATCTGTTCCAGCTGCACAGTGATTATCTGT
Source organism: Heterodontus francisci (assembly GCF_036365525.1). NCBI lineage: Eukaryota > Metazoa > Chordata > Chondrichthyes > Heterodontiformes > Heterodontidae > Heterodontus > Heterodontus francisci. The sequence goes on along the minus strand of NW_027141522.1, from coordinate 34,691 downwards.
TCCATTTACACAGTGATTATCTGTTCCATTTACACAGTGATTATCTGTTCCAGCTGCACAGTGATTTTCTGTTCCAGCTGCACAGTGATTATCAGTTCCAGCTGCACAGTGATTTTCTGTTCCAGCTGCACAGTGATTTTATGTTCCAGCTGCACAGTGATTTTCTGTTCCAGCTGCACAGTGATTATCTGTTCCAGTTACACAGTGATTATCTGTTCCAGTTACACAGTGATTATCTGTTCCAGCTGCACAGTGATTATCTGTTCCAGCTGCACAGTGATTATCTGTTCCAGCTACACAGTGATTTTCTGTTCCAGCTGCACAGTGATTTTCTGTTCCAGCTACACAGTGATTTTCTGTTCCAGCTGCACAGTGATTATCTGTTCCAGCTGCACAGTGATTATCTGTTCCAGCTGCACAGTGATTATCTGTTCCAGCTGCACAGTGATTATCTGTTCCAGCTGCACAGTGATTTTCTGTTCCAGCTGCACAGTGATTTTCTGTTCCAGCTGCACAGTGATTTTCTGTTCCAGCTGCACAGTGATTTTCTGTTCCAGCTGCACAGTGATTATCTGTTCCAGCTACACAGTGATTATCTGTTCCAGCTGCACAGTGATTATCTGTTCCAGTTACACAGTGATTATCTGTTCCAGTTACACAGATTATCTGTTCCATTTACACAGTGATTATCTGTTCCATTTACACAGTGATTATCTGTTCCATTTACACACTGATTATCTCTTCCATTTACACAGTGATTATCTGTTCCATTTACACAGTGATTATCTGTTCCATTTACACAGTGATTATCTGTTCCATTTACACACTGATTATCTCTTCCATTTACACAGTGATTATCTGTTCCATTTACACAGTGATTATCTGTTCCAGCTGCACAGTGATTATCTGTTCCATTTACACAGTGATTATCTGTTCCATTTACACAGTGGTTATCTCTTCCATTTACACAGTGATTATCTGTTCCAGCTGCACAGTGATTATCTGTTCCATTTACACAGTGATTATCTGTTCCATTTACACAGTGATTATCTCTTCCATTTACACAGTGATTATCTGTTCCATTTACACAGTGATTATCTGTTCCATTTACACAGTGATTATCTGTTCCAGCTGCACAGTGATTATCTGTTCCATTTACACACTGATTATCTCTTCCATTTACACAGTGATTATCTGTTCCATTTACACAGTGATTATCTGTTCCATTTACACAGTGATTATCTGTTCCAGCTGCACAGTGATTATCTGTTCCATTTACACACTGATTATCTCTTCCATTTACACAGTGATTATCTGTTCCATTTACACAGTGATTATCTGTTCCATTTACACAGTGATTATCTGTTCCATTTACACGGTGATTATCTCTTCCATTTACACAGTGATTATCTGTTCCAGCTGCACAGTGATTATCTGTTCCATTTACACACTGATTATCTCTTCCATTTACACAGTGATTATCTGTTCCATTTACACGGTGATTATCTCTTCCATTTACACAGTGATTATCTGTTCCAGCTGCACAGTGATTATCTGTTCCATTTACACACTGATTATCTCTTCCATTTACACAGTGATTATCTGTTCCATTTACACACTGATTATCTCTTCCATTTACACAGTGATTATCTGTTCCATTTACACAGTGATTATCTGTTCCATTTACACAGTGATTATCTGTTCCAGCTGCACAGTGATTATCTGTTCCATTTACACACTGATTATCTCTTCCATTTACACAGTGATTATCTGTTCCATTTACACAGTGATTATCTGTTCCATTTACACAGTGATTATCTGTTCCATTTACACAGTGATTATCTGTTCCATTTACACAGTGATTATCTGTTCCATTTACACAGTGATTATCTGTTCCAGCTGCACAGTGATTATCTGTTCCATTTACACACTGATTATCTCTTCCATTTACACAGTGATTATCTGTTCCATTTACACAGTGATTATCTGTTCCATTTACACAGTGATTATCTGTTCCATTTACACAGTGATTATCTGTTCCATTTACACAGTGATTATCTGTTCCAGCTGCACAGTGATTATCTGTTCCATTTACACACTGATTATCTCTTCCATTTACACAGTGATTATCTGTTCCATTTACACAGTGATTATCTGTTCCATTTACACAGTGATTATCTCTTCCATTTACACAGTGATTATCTGTTCCATTTACACAGTGATTATCTGTTCCATTTACACAGTGATTATCTGTTCCAGTTACACAGTGATTATCTGTTCCATTTACACAGTGATTATCTGTTCCATTTACACAGTGATTATCTGTTCCATTTACACACTGATTATCTCTTCCATTTACACAGTGATTATCTGTTCCATTTACACAGTGATTATCTGTTCCATTTACACAGTGATTATCTGTTCCATTTACACAGTGATTATCTGTTCCATTTACACAGTGATTATCTGTTCCATTTACACACTGATTATCTCTTCCATTTACACAGTGATTATCTGTTCCATTTACACAGTGATTATCTGTTCCATTTACACAGTGATTATCTGTTCCATTTACACAGTGATTATCTGTTCCATTTACACAGTGATTATCTGTTCCATTTACACAGTGATTATCTGTTCCAGCTGCACAGTGATTATCTGTTCCATTTACACACTGATTATCTCTTCCATTTACACAGTGATTATCTGTTCCATTTACACACTGATTATCTCTTCCATTTACACAGTGATTATCTGTTCCATTTACACAGTGATTATCTGTTCCATTTACACAGTGATTATCTGTTCCATTTACACAGTGATTATCTGTTCCATTTACACAGTGATTATCTGTTCCAGCTGCACAGTGATTATCTGTTCCATTTACACACTGATTATCTCTTCCATTTACACAGTGATTATCTGTTCCAGCTGCACAGTGATTATCTGTTCCATTTACACACTGATTATCTCTTCCATTTACACAGTGATTATCTGTTCCATTTACACAGTGATTATCTGTTCCATTTACACAGTGATTATCTGTTCCATTTACACAGTGATTATCTGTTCCATTTACACAGTGATTATCTGTTCCAGCTGCACAGTGATTATCTGTTCCATTTACACACTGATTATCTCTTCCATTTACACAGTGATTATCTGTTCCATTTACACAGTGATTATCTGTTCCATTTACACAGTGATTATCTGTTCCATTTACACGGTGATTATCTCTTCCATTTACACAGTGATTATCTGTTCCATTTACACAGTGATTATCTGTTCCATTTACACAGTGATTATCTGTTCCATTTACACAGTGATTATCTGTTCCATTTACACAGTGATTATCTGTTCCATTTACACAGTGATTATCTGTTCCATTTACACAGTGATTATCTGTTCCATTTACACAGTGATTATCTGTTCCAGCTGCACAGTGATTATCTGTTCCATTTACACAGTGATTATCTCTTCCATTTACACAGTGATTATCTGTTCCATTTACACAGTGATTATCTGTTCCATTTACACAGTGATTATCTGTTCCAGCTGCACAGTGATTATCTGTTCCATTTACACACTGATTATCTCTTCCATTTACACAGTGATTATCTGTTCCATTTACACAGTGATTATCTGTTCCATTTACACAGTGATTATCTGTTCCAGCTGCACAGTGATTATCTGTTCCATTTACACAGTGATTATCTGTTCCATTTACACGGTGATTATCTGTTCCAGCTGCACAGTGATTATCTGTTCCATTTACACACTGATTATCTCTTCCATTTACACAGTGATTATCTGTTCCATTTACACAGTGATTATCTGTTCCAGCTGCACAGTGATTATCTGTTCCAGTTACACAGTGATTATCTGTTCCAGCTGCACAGTGATTATCTGTTCCATTTACACAGTGATTATCTGTTCCATTTACACAGTGATTATCTGTTCCATTTACACAGTGATTATCTGTTCCATTTACACAGTGATTATCTGTTCCAGCTGCACAGTGATTATCTGTTCCATTTACACACTGATTATCTCTTCCATTTACACAGTGATTATCTGTTCCATTTACACAGTGATTATCTGTTCCATTTACACAGTGATTATCTGTTCCATTTACACAGTGATTATCTGTTCCATTTACACAGTGATTATCTGTTCCATTTACACAGTGATTATCTGTTCCAGCTGCACAGTGATTATCTGTTCCATTTACACACTGATTATCTCTTCCATTTACACAGTGATTATCTGTTCCATTTACACAGTGATTATCTGTTCCATTTACACAGTGATTATCTGTTCCAGCTGCACAGTGATTATCTGTTCCATTTACACAGTGATTATCTGTTCCATTTACACGGTGATTATCTGTTCCAGCTGCACAGTGATTATCTGTTCCATTTACACACTGATTATCTCTTCCATTTACACAGTGATTATCTGTTCCATTTACACAGTGATTATCTGTTCCAGCTGCACAGTGATTATCTGTTCCATTTACACAGTGATTATCTGTTCCATTTACACAGTGATTATCTGTTCCAGCTGCACAGTGATTATCTGTTCCATTTACACAGTGATTATCTGTTCCATTTACACAGTGATTATCTCTTCCATTTACACAGTGATTATCTGTTCCATTTACACAGTGATTATCTGTTCCATTTACACAGTGATTATCTGTTCCAGCTGCACAGTGATTATCTGTTCCATTTACACACTGATTATCTCTTCCATTTACACAGTGATTATCTGTTCCATTTACACAGTGATTATCTGTTCCATTTACACAGTGATTATCTGTTCCAGCTGCACAGTGATTATCTGTTCCATTTACACAGTGATTATCTGTTCCATTTACACGGTGATTATCTGTTCCAGCTGCACAGTGATTATCTGTTCCATTTACACACTGATTATCTCTTCCATTTACACAGTGATTATCTGTTCCATTTACACAGTGATTATCTGTTCCATTTACACAGTGATTATCTGTTCCATTTACACGGTGATTATCTCTTCCATTTACACAGTGATTATCTCTTCCATTTACACAGTGATTATCTGTTCCATTTACACAGTGATTATCTGTTCCAGCTGCACTGTGATTATCTGTTCCATTTACACAGTGATTATCTGTTCCATTTACACAGTGATTATCTGTTCCATTTACACGGTGATTATCTCTTCCATTTACACAGTGATTATCTGTTCCATTTACACAGTGATTATCTGTTCCATTTACACAGTGATTATCTGTTCCAGCTGCACTGTGATTATCCGTTCCATTTACACAGTGATTATCTCTTCCATTTACACACTGATTATCTCTTCCATTTACACAGTGATTATCTGTTCCATTTACACAGTGATTATCTGTTCCAGCTGCACACTGATTATCTCTTCCATTTACACAGTGATTATCTGTTCCATTTACACAGTGATTATCTGTTCCATTTACACAGTGATTATCTGTTCCAGCTACACAGTGATTATCTGTTCCATTTACACACTGATTATCTCTTCCATTTACACAGTGATTATCTGTTCCATTTACACAGTGATTATCTGTTCCAGCTGCACACTGATTATCTCTTCCATTTACACAGTGATTATCTGTTCCATTTACACAGTGATTATCTGTTCCATTTACACAGTGATTATCTGTTCCAGCTACACAGTGATTATCTGTTCCATTTACACACTGATTATCTCTTCCATTTACACACTGATTATCTCTTCCATTTACACAGTGATTATCTGTTCCAGCTACACAGTGATTATCTGTTCCATTTACACAGTGATTATCTGTTCCATTTACACAGTGATTATCTGTTCCAGCTGCACAGTGATTATCTGTTCCATTTACACACTGATTATCTGTTCCATTTACACAGTGATTATCTGTTCCAGTTACACAGTGATTATCTGTTCCATTTACACAGTGATTATCTGTTCCAGCTGCACAGTGATTATCTGTTCCATTTACACACTGATTATCTCTTCCATTTACACAGTGATTATCTGTTCCAGTTACACAGTGATTATCTCTTCCATTTACACAGTGATTATCTGTTCCATTTACACAGTGATTATCTGTTCCATTTACACAGTGATTATCTGTTCCAGCTACACAGTGATTATCTGTTCCATTTACACACTGATTATCTCTTCCATTTACACAGTGATTATCTGTTCCATTTACACAGTGATTATCTGTTCCAGCTACACAGTGATTATCTGTTCCATTTACACAGTGATTATCTGTTCCATTTACACAGTGATTATCTGTTCCAGCTGCACAGTGATTATCTGTTCCATTTACACACTGATTATCTCTTCCATTTACACAGTGATTATCTGTTCCATTTACACAGTGATTATCTGTTCCATTTACACAGTGATTATCTGTTCCATTTACACAGTGATTATCTGTTCCATTTACACAGTGATTATCTGTTCCATTTACACAGTGATTATCTGTTCCATTTACACAGTGATTATCTGTTCCATTTACACACTGATTATCTCTTCCATTTACACAGTGATTATCTGTTCCATTTACACACTGATTATCTCTTCCATTTACACAGTGATTATCTGTTCCATTTACACAGTGATTATCTGTTCCATTTACACACTGATTATCTCTTCCATTTACACAGTGATTATCTGTTCCATTTACACAGTGATTATCTGTTCCATTTACACAGTGATTATCTGTTCCATTTACACAGTGATTATCTGTTCCATTTACACAGTGATTATCTGTTCCATTTACACAGTGATTATCTGTTCCATTTACACAGTGATTATCTGTTCCATTTACACACTGATTATCTGTTCCATTTACACACTGATTATCTCTTCCATTTACACAGTGATTATCTGTTCCATTTACACAGTGATTATCTGTTCCATTTACACAGTGATTATCTGTTCCAGCTGCACAGTGATTATCTGTTCCATTTACACAGTGATTATCTGTTCCAGCTGCACAGTGATTATCTGTTCCATTTACACAGTGATTATCTGTTCCATTTACACGGTGATTATCTGTTCCAGCTGCACAGTGATTATCTGTTCCATTTACACAGTGATTATCTCTTCCATTTACACAGTGATTATCTGTTCCATTTACACAGTGATTATCTGTTCCAGCTGCACAGTGATTATCTGTTCCAGTTACACAGTGATTATCTGTTCCAGCTGCACAGTGATTATCTGTTCCATTTACACAGTGATTATCTGTTCCATTTACACAGTGATTATCTGTTCCATTTACACAGTGATTATCTGTTCCATTTACACAGTGATTATCTGTTCCAGCTGCACAGTGATTATCTGTTCCATTTACACACTGATTATCTCTTCCATTTACACAGTGATTATCTGTTCCATTTACACAGTGATTATCTGTTCCATTTACACAGTGATTATCTGTTCCATTTACACAGTGATTATCTGTTCCATTTACACAGTGATTATCTGTTCCATTTACACAGTGATTATCTGTTCCAGCTGCACAGTGATTATCTGTTCCATTTACACACTGATTATCTCTTCCATTTACACAGTGATTATCTGTTCCATTTACACAGTGATTATCTGTTCCATTTACACAGTGATTATCTGTTCCAGCTGCACAGTGATTATCTGTTCCATTTACACAGTGATTATCTGTTCCATTTACACGGTGATTATCTGTTCCAGCTGCACAGTGATTATCTGTTCCATTTACACACTGATTATCTCTTCCATTTACACAGTGATTATCTGTTCCATTTACACAGTGATTATCTGTTCCAGCTGCACAGTGATTATCTGTTCCATTTACACAGTGATTATCTGTTCCATTTACACAGTGATTATCTGTTCCAGCTGCACAGTGATTATCTGTTCCATTTACACAGTGATTATCTGTTCCATTTACACAGTGATTATCTCTTCCATTTACACAGTGATTATCTGTTCCATTTACACAGTGATTATCTGTTCCATTTACACAGTGATTATCTGTTCCAGCTGCACAGTGATTATCTGTTCCATTTACACACTGATTATCTCTTCCATTTACACAGTGATTATCTGTTCCATTTACACAGTGATTATCTGTTCCATTTACACAGTGATTATCTGTTCCAGCTGCACAGTGATTATCTGTTCCATTTACACAGTGATTATCTGTTCCATTTACACGGTGATTATCTCTTCCAGCTGCACAGTGATTATCTGTTCCATTTACACACTGATTATCTCTTCCATTTACACAGTGATTATCTGTTCCATTTACACAGTGATTATCTGTTCCATTTACACAGTGATTATCTGTTCCATTTACACGGTGATTATCTCTTCCATTTACACAGTGATTATCTCTTCCATTTACACAGTGATTATCTGTTCCATTTACACAGTGATTATCTGTTCCAGCTGCACTGTGATTATCTGTTCCATTTACACAGTGATTATCTGTTCCATTTACACAGTGATTATCTGTTCCATTTACACGGTGATTATCTCTTCCATTTACACAGTGATTATCTGTTCCATTTACACAGTGATTATCTGTTCCATTTACACAGTGATTATCTGTTCCAGCTGCACTGTGATTATCCGTTCCATTTACACAGTGATTATCTCTTCCATTTACACACTGATTATCTCTTCCATTTACACAGTGATTATCTGTTCCATTTACACAGTGATTATCTGTTCCAGCTGCACACTGATTATCTCTTCCATTTACACAGTGATTATCTGTTCCATTTACACAGTGATTATCTGTTCCATTTACACAGTGATTATCTGTTCCAGCTACACAGTGATTATCTGTTCCATTTACACACTGATTATCTCTTCCATTTACACAGTGATTATCTGTTCCATTTACACAGTGATTATCTGTTCCAGCTGCACACTGATTATCTCTTCCATTTACACAGTGATTATCTGTTCCATTTACACAGTGATTATCTGTTCCATTTACACAGTGATTATCTGTTCCAGCTACACAGTGATTATCTGTTCCATTTACACACTGATTATCTCTTCCATTTACACACTGATTATCTCTTCCATTTACACAGTGATTATCTGTTCCAGCTACACAGTGATTATCTGTTCCATTTACACAGTGATTATCTGTTCCATTTACACAGTGATTATCTGTTCCAGCTGCACAGTGATTATCTGTTCCATTTACACACTGATTATCTGTTCCATTTACACAGTGATTATCTGTTCCAGTTACACAGTGATTATCTGTTCCATTTACACAGTGATTATCTGTTCCAGCTGCACAGTGATTATCTGTTCCATTTACACACTGATTATCTGTTCCATTTACACAGTGATTATCTGTTCCAGTTACACAGTGATTATCTCTTCCATTTACACAGTGATTATCTGTTCCATTTACACAGTGATTATCTGTTCCATTTACACAGTGATTATCTGTTCCAGCTACACAGTGATTATCTGTTCCATTTACACACTGATTATCTCTTCCATTTACACAGTGATTATCTGTTCCATTTACACAGTGATTATCTGTTCCAGCTACACAGTGATTATCTGTTCCATTTACACAGTGATTATCTGTTCCATTTACACAGTGATTATCTGTTCCAGCTGCACAGTGATTATCTGTTCCATTTACACACTGATTATCTCTTCCATTTACACAGTGATTATCTGTTCCATTTACACAGTGATTATCTGTTCCATTTACACAGTGATTATCTGTTCCATTTACACAGTGATTATCTGTTCCATTTACACAGTGATTATCTGTTCCATTTACACAGTGATTATCTGTTCCATTTACACAGTGATTATCTGTTCCATTTACACACTGATTATCTCTTCCATTTACACAGTGATTATCTGTTCCATTTACACAGTGATTATCTGTTCCATTTACACAGTGATTATCTGTTCCAGCTGCACAGTGATTATCTGTTCCATTTACACAGTGATTATCTGTTCCAGCTGCACAGTGATTATCTGTTCCATTTACACAGTGATTATCTGTTCCATTTACACAGTGATTATCTGTTCCATTTACACAGTGATTATCTGTTCCATTTACACACTGATTATCTGTTCCATTTACACAGTGATTATCTGTTCCATTTACACAGTGATTATCTGTTCCAGCTGCACAGTGATTATCTGTTCCATTTACACAGTGATTATCTGTTCCATTTACACAGTGATTATCTGTTCCAGCTGCACAGTGATTATCTGTTCCATTTACACAGTGATTATCTGTTCCATTTACACAGTGATTATCTGTTCCATTTACACAGTGATTATCTCTTCCATTTACACAGTGATTATCTGTTCCATTTACACAGTGATTATCTGTTCCAGCTGCACAGTGATTATCTGTTCCATTTACACACTGATTATCTCTTCCATTTACACAGTGATTATCTGTTCCATTTACACAGTGATTATCTGTTCCATTTACACAGTGATTATCTGTTCCATTTACACAGTGATTATCTGTTCCATTTACACAGTGATTATCTGTTCCAGCTGCACAGTGATTATCTGTTCCAGCTGCACAGTGATTATCTGTTCCATTTACACAGTGATTATCTGTTCCATTTACACAGTGATTATCTGTTCCATTTACACAGTGATTATCTGTTCCATTTACACAGTGATTATCTGTTCCATTTACACAGTGATTATCTCTTCCATTTACACAGTGATTATCTGTTCCATTTACACACTGATTATCTGTTCCATTTACACAGTGATTATCTGTTCCAGTTACACAGTGATTATCTGTTCCATTTACACACTGATTATCTGTTCCAGTTACACAGTGATTATCTGTTCCATTTACACACTGATTATCTGTTCCATTTACACAGTGATTATCTGTTCCATTTACACAGTGATTATCTCTTCCATTTACACAGTGATTATCTGTTCCATTTACACACTGATTATCTGTTCCATTTACACAGTGATTATCTGTTCCAGTTACACAGTGATTATCTGTTCCATTTACACACTGATTATCTGTTCCAGTTACACAGTGATTATCTGTTCCAGTTACACAGTGATTATCTGTTCCAGTTACACAGTGATTATCTGTTCCAGTTACACACTGATTATCTGTTCCAGTTACACAGTGATTATCTGTTCCAGTTACACAGTGATTATCTGTTCCAGTTACACAGTGATTATCTGTTCCAGTTACACAGTGATTATCTGTTCCAGTTACACACTGATTATCTGTTCCAGTTACACACTGATTATCTGTTCCAGTTACACAGTGATTATCTGTTCCAGTTACACAGTGATTATCTGTTCCATTTACACACTGATTATCTGTTCCATTTACACAGTGATTATCTGTTCCAGTTACACAGTGATTATCTGTTCCATTTACACACTGATTATCTGTTCCAGTTACACAGTGATTATCTGTTCCATTTACACACTGATTATCTGTTCCATTTACACAGTGATTATCTGTTCCATTTACACAGTGATTATCTGTTCCATTTACACAGTGATTATCTCTTCCATTTACACAGTGATTATCTGTTCCATTTACACACTGATTATCTGTTCCATTTACACAGTGATTATCTGTTCCAGTTACACAGTGATTATCTGTTCCATTTACACACTGATTATCTGTTCCATTTACACAGTGATTATCTGTTCCAGTTACACAGTGATTATCTGTTCCATTTACACACTGATTATCTGTTCCAGTTACACAGTGATTATCTGTTCCATTTACACACTGATTATCTGTTCCATTTACACAGTGATTATCTGTTCCATTTACACAGTGATTATCTGTTCCATTTACACAGTGATTATCTCTTCCATTTACACAGTGATTATCTGTTCCATTTACACACTGATTATCTGTTCCATTTACACAGTGATTATCTGTTCCAGTTACACAGTGATTATCTGTTCCATTTACACAGTGATTATCTGTTCCAGTTACACAGTGATTATCTGTTCCATTTACACACTGATTATCTGTTCCATTTACACAGTGATTATCTGTTCCATTTACACAGTGATTATCTGTTCCATTTACACAGTGATTATCTGTTCCATTTACACAGTGATTATCTCTTCCATTTACACAGTGATTATCTGTTCCATTTACACAGTGATTATCTCTTCCATTTACACAGTGATTATCTGTTCCATTTACACAGTGATTATCTCTTCCATTTACACAGTGATTATCTGTTCCATTTACACAGTGATTATCTGTTCCATTTACACACTGATTATCTCTTCCATTTACACAGTGATTATCTGTTCCATTTACACAGTGATTATCTGTTCCAGTTCCACAGTGATTATCTGTTCCAGCTGCACAGTGATTATCTGTTCCAGCTGCACAGTGATTATCTGTTCCATTTGCACAGTGATTATCTGTTCCATTTACACAGTGATTATCTGTTCCAGTTACACAATGATTATCTGTTCCAGCTGCACAGTGATTATCTGTTCCATTTACACAGTGATTATCTGTTCCATTTACACAGTGATTATCTGTTGCATTTACACAGTGATTATCTGTTCCAGTTACACAGTGATTATCTGTTCCAGCTGCACAGTGATTATCTGTTCCATTTACACAGTGATTATCTCTTCCATTTACACAGTGATTATCTGTTCCAGCTGCACAGTGATTATCTGTTCCAGCTGCACAGTGATTATCTGTTCCATTTGCACAGTGATTATCTGTTCCATTTACACAGTGATTATCTGTTCCATTTACACAGTGATTATCTGTTCCAGTTCCACAGTGATTATCTGTTCCAGCTGCACAGTGATTATCTGTTCCAGCTGCACAGTGATTATCTGTTCCATTTGCACAGTGATTATCTGTTCCATTTACACAGTGATTATCTGTTCCAGTTACACAGTGATTATCTGTTCCAGCTGCACAGTGATTATCTGTTCCATTTACACAGTGATTATCTGTTCCATTTACACAGTGATTATCTGTTCCAGTTACACAGTGATTATCTGTTCCAGCTGCACGGTGATTATCTGTTCCATTTACACAGTGATTATCTGTTCCATTTACACAGTGATTATCTCTTCCATTTGCACAGTGATTATCTGTTCCATTTACACAGTGATTATCTGTTCCAGCTGCACAGTGATTATCTGTTCCATTTACACAGTGATTATCTGTTCCATTTGCACAGTGATTATCTGTTCCATTTACACAGTGATTATCTGTTCCAGTTACACAGTGATTATCTGTTCCAGCTGCACAGTGATTATCTGTTCCATTTACACAGTGATTATCTGTTCCAGCTGCACAGTGATTATCTGTTCCATTTACACAGTGATTATCTGTTCCAGCTGCACAGTGATTATCTGTTCCATTTACACAGTGATTATCTGTTCCAGTTACACAGTGATTATCTGTTCCAGCTGCACAGTGATTATCTGTTCCATTTACACAGTGATTATCTGTTCCATTTACACAGTGATTATCTCTTCCATTTACACAGTGATTAACTGTTCCATTTACACAGTGATTATATTTTCCAGCTGCACAGTGATTATCTGTTCCAGCTGCACAGTGATTATCTGTTCCAGCTGCACAGTGATTATCTGTTCCAGCTGCACAGTGATTATCTGTTCCAGTTACACAGTGATTATCTGTTCCAGCTGCACACTGATTATCTGTTCCAGCTGAACAGTGATTATCTGTTCCAGTTACACAGTGATTATCTGTTCCATTTACACAGTGATTATCTCTTCCATTTACACAGTGATTAACTGTTCCATTTACACAGTGATTATCTGTTCCAGCTGCACAGTGATTATCTGTTCCAGCTGCACAGTGATTATCTGTTCCAGTTACACAGTGATTATCTGTTCCAGCTGAACAGTGATTATCTGTTCCAGTTACACAGTGATTATCTGTTCCATTTACACAGTGATTATCTGTTCCATTTACACAGTGATTATCTCTTCCATTTACACAGTGATTAACTGTTCCATTTACACAGTGATTATCTTTTCCAGCTGCACAGTGATTATCTGTTCCAGCTGCACAGTGATTATCTGTTCCAGCTGCACAGTGATTATCTGTTCCAGCTGCACAGTGATTATCTGTTCCAGTTACACAGTGATTATCTGTTCCAGCTGCACACTGATTATCTGTTCCAGCTGAACAGTGATTATCTGTTCCAGTTACACAGTGATTATCTGTTCCAGTTACACACTGATTATCTGTTCCATTTACACAGTGATTATCTCTTCCATTTACACAGTGATTAACTGTTCCATTTACACAGTGATTATCTGTTCCAGCTGCACAGTGATTATCTGTTCCAGCTGCACAGTGATTATCTGTTCCAGCTGCACAGTGATTATCTGTTCCAGTTACACAGTGATTATCTGTTCCACTTACACACTGATTATCTGTTCCATTTACACAGTGATTATCTCTTCCATTTACACAGTGATTAACTGTTCCATTTACACACTGATTATCTGTTCCAGCTGCACAGTGATTATCTGTTCCACTTACACACTGATTATCTGTTCCAGTTACACACTGATTATCTGTTCCAGCTGCACAGTGATTATCTGTTCCAGTTACACAGTGATTATCTGTTCCACTTACACACTGATTATCTGTTCCATTTACACAGTGATTATCTGTTCCAGTTACACACTGATTATCTGTTCCAGCTGCACAGTGATTATCTGTTCCAGTTACACAGTGATTATCTGTTCCAGCTGCACAGTGATTATCTGTTCCAGCTGCACAGTGATTATCTGTTCCAGTTACACAGTGATTATCTGTTCCACTTACACACTGATTATCTGTTCCATTTACACAGTGATTATCTCTTCCATTTACACAGTGATTAACTGTTCCATTTACACAGTGATTATCTGTTCCAGCTGCACAGTGATTATCTGTTCCAGCTGCACAGTGATTATCTGTTCCAGCTGCACAGTGATTATCTGTTCCAGTTACACAGTGATTATCTGTTCCAGCTGCACACTGATTATCTGTTCCAGCTGAACAGTGATTATCTGTTCCAGTTACACAGTGATTATCTGTTCCACTTACACACTGATTATCTGTTCCATTTACACAGTGATTATCTCTTCCATTTACACAGTGATTAACTGTTCCATTTACACAGTGATTATCTGTTCCAGCTGCACAGTGATTATCTGTTCCAGCTGCACAGTGATTATCTGTTCCAGTTACACAGTGATTATCTGTTCCAGCTGAACAGTGATTATCTGTTCCAGTTACACAGTGATTATCTGTTCCAGTTACACAGTGATTATCTGTTCCAGTTACACACTGATTATCTGTTCCAGTTACACAGTGATTATCTGTTCCATTTACACAGTGATTATCTGTTCCAGCTGCACAGTGATTATCTGTTCCAGTAACACAGTGATTATCTGTTCCATTTACACAGTGATTATCTTTTCCAGTTACACAGTGATTATCTGTTCCATTTACACAGTGATTATCTGTTCCATTTACACAGTGATTATCTGTTCCAGTTACACAGTGATTATCTGTTCCAGTTACACAGTGATTATCTGTTCCATTTACACACTGATTATCTTTTCCAGTTACACAGTGATTATCTGTTCCATTTACACAGTGATTATCTCTTCCATTTGCACAGTGATTATCTGTTCCATTTACACAGTGATTATCTGTTCCAGCTGCACAGTGATTATCTGTTCCATTTACACAGTGATTATCTGTTCCATTTGCACAGTGATTATCTGTTCCATTTACACAGTGATTATCTGTTCCAGTTACACAGTGATTATCTGTTCCAGCTGCACGGTGATTATCTGTTCCATTTACACAGTGATTATCTGTTCCATTTACACAGTGATTATCTCTTCCATTTGCACAGTGATTATCTGTTCCATTTACACAGTGATTATCTGTTCCAGCTGCACAGTGATTATCTGTTCCATTTACACAGTGATTATCTGTTCCATTTGCACAGTGATTATCTGTTCCATTTACACAGTGATTATCTGTTCCAGTTACACAGTGATTATCTGTTCCAGCTGCACAGTGATTATCTGTTCCATTTACACAGTGATTATCTGTTCCAGCTGCACAGTGATTATCTGTTCCATTTACACAGTGATTATCTGTTCCAGCTGCACAGTGATTATCTGTTCCATTTACACAGTGATTATCTGTTCCAGTTACACAGTGATTATCTGTTCCAGCTGCACAGTGATTATCTGTTCCATTTACACAGTGATTATCTGTTCCATTTACACAGTGATTATCTCTTCCATTTACACAGTGATTAACTGTTCCATTTACACAGTGATTATATTTTCCAGCTGCACAGTGATTATCTGTTCCAGCTGCACAGTGATTATCTGTTCCAGCTGCACAGTGATTATCTGTTCCAGCTGCACAGTGATTATCTGTTCCAGTTACACAGTGATTATCTGTTCCAGCTGCACACTGATTATCTGTTCCAGCTGAACAGTGATTATCTGTTCCAGTTACACAGTGATTATCTGTTCCATTTACACAGTGATTATCTCTTCCATTTACACAGTGATTAACTGTTCCATTTACACAGTGATTATCTGTTCCAGCTGCACAGTGATTATCTGTTCCAGCTGCACAGTGATTATCTGTTCCAGTTACACAGTGATTATCTGTTCCAGCTGAACAGTGATTATCTGTTCCAGTTACACAGTGATTATCTGTTCCATTTACACAGTGATTATCTGTTCCATTTACACAGTGATTATCTCTTCCATTTACACAGTGATTAACTGTTCCATTTACACAGTGATTATCTTTTCCAGCTGCACAGTGATTATCTGTTCCAGCTGCACAGTGATTATCTGTTCCAGCTGCACAGTGATTATCTGTTCCAGCTGCACAGTGATTATCTGTTCCAGTTACACAGTGATTATCTGTTCCAGCTGCACACTGATTATCTGTTCCAGCTGAACAGTGATTATCTGTTCCAGTTACACAGTGATTATCTGTTCCAGTTACACACTGATTATCTGTTCCATTTACACAGTGATTATCTCTTCCATTTACACAGTGATTAACTGTTCCATTTACACAGTGATTATCTGTTCCAGCTGCACAGTGATTATCTGTTCCAGCTGCACAGTGATTATCTGTTCCAGCTGCACAGTGATTATCTGTTCCAGTTACACAGTGATTATCTGTTCCACTTACACACTGATTATCTGTTCCATTTACACAGTGATTATCTCTTCCATTTACACAGTGATTAACTGTTCCATTTACACACTGATTATCTGTTCCAGCTGCACAGTGATTATCTGTTCCACTTACACACTGATTATCTGTTCCAGTTACACACTGATTATCTGTTCCAGCTGCACAGTGATTATCTGTTCCAGTTACACAGTGATTATCTGTTCCACTTACACACTGATTATCTGTTCCATTTACACAGTGATTATCTGTTCCAGTTACACACTGATTATCTGTTCCAGCTGCACAGTGATTATCTGTTCCAGTTACACAGTGATTATCTGTTCCAGCTGCACAGTGATTATCTGTTCCAGCTGCACAGTGATTATCTGTTCCAGTTACACAGTGATTATCTGTTCCACTTACACACTGATTATCTGTTCCATTTACACAGTGATTATCTCTTCCATTTACACAGTGATTAACTGTTCCATTTACACAGTGATTATCTGTTCCAGCTGCACAGTGATTATCTGTTCCAGCTGCACAGTGATTATCTGTTCCAGCTGCACAGTGATTATCTGTTCCAGTTACACAGTGATTATCTGTTCCAGCTGCACACTGATTATCTGTTCCAGCTGAACAGTGATTATCTGTTCCAGTTACACAGTGATTATCTGTTCCACTTACACACTGATTATCTGTTCCATTTACACAGTGATTATCTCTTCCATTTACACAGTGATTAACTGTTCCATTTACACAGTGATTATCTGTTCCAGCTGCACAGTGATTATCTGTTCCAGCTGCACAGTGATTATCTGTTCCAGTTACACAGTGATTATCTGTTCCAGCTGAACAGTGATTATCTGTTCCAGTTACACAGTGATTATCTGTTCCAGTTACACAGTGATTATCTGTTCCAGTTACACACTGATTATCTGTTCCAGTTACACAGTGATTATCTGTTCCATTTACACAGTGATTATCTGTTCCAGCTGCACAGTGATTATCTGTTCCAGTAACACAGTGATTATCTGTTCCATTTACACAGTGATTATCTTTTCCAGTTACACAGTGATTATCTGTTCCATTTACACAGTGATTATCTGTTCCATTTACACAGTGATTATCTGTTCCAGTTACACAGTGATTATCTGTTCCAGTTACACAGTGATTATCTGTTCCATTTACACACTGATTATCTTTTCCAGTTACACAGTGATTATCTGTTCCATTTACACAGTGATTATCTTTTCCAGTTACACAGTGATTATCTGTTCCATTTACACAGTGATTATCTGTTCCATTTACACAGTGATTATCTGTTCCAGTTACACAGTGA
The DNA here is from genome assembly GCF_036365525.1 of Heterodontus francisci. Taxonomy (NCBI): domain Eukaryota; kingdom Metazoa; phylum Chordata; class Chondrichthyes; order Heterodontiformes; family Heterodontidae; genus Heterodontus; species Heterodontus francisci. Next base: position 16,101 of record NW_027141522.1, on the reverse strand, counting down.
TTATCTGTTCCAGTTACACAGTGATTATCTGTTCCAGTTACACACTGATTATCTGTTCCAGTTACACAGTGATTATCTGTTCCATTTACACAGTGATTATCTGTTCCATTTACACAGTGATTATCTGTTCCAGCTGCACAGTGATTATCTGTTCCAGTAACACAGTGATTATCTGTTCCATTTACACAGTGATTATCTTTTCCAGTTACACAGTGATTATCTGTTCCATTTACACAGTGATTATCTGTTCCATTTACACAGTGATTATCTGTTCCAGTTACACAGTGATTATCTGTTCCAGTTAGACAGTGATTATCTGTTCCATTTACACAGTGATTATCTGTTCCAGCTGCACAGTGATTATCTGTTCCAGTTACACAGTGATTATCTGTTCCATTTACACAGTGATTATCTGTTCCAGTTACACAGTGATTATCTGTTCCAGTAACACAGTGATTATCTGTTCCATTTACACAGTGATTATCTGTTCCAGTTACACAGTGATTATCTGTTCCAGTTACACAGTGATTATCTGTTCCATTTACACAGTGATTATCTGTTCCAGTTACACAGTGATTATCTGTTCCAGTAACACAGTGATTATCTGTTCCATTTACACAGTGATTATCTTTTCCAGTTACACAGTGATTATCTGTTCCATTTACACAGTGATTATCTGTTCCATTTACACATTGATTATCTGTTCCAGTTACACACTGATTATCTGTTCCAGTTACACAGTGATTATCTGTTCCATTTACACAGTGATTATCTGTTCCAGTTACACACTGATTATCTGTTCCAGTTACACAGTGATTATCTGTTCCATTTACACAGTGATTATCTGTTCCATTTACACAGTGATTATCTGTTCCAGTTACACAGTGATTATCTGTTCCATTTACACAGTGATTATCTGTTCCAGTTACACACTGATTATCTGTTCCAGTTACACAGTGATTATCTGTTCCATTTACACACTGATTATCTGTTCCAGTTACACAGTGATTATCTGTTCCATTTACACAGTGATTATCTGTTCCATTTACACAGTGATTATCTTTTCCAGTTACACAGTGATTATCTGTTCCATTTACACAGTGATTATCTGTTCCATTTACACAGTGATTATCTGTTCCAGTTACACAGTGATTATCTGTTCCAGTTACACAGTGATTATCTGTTCCATTTACACACTGATTCTCTTTTCCAGTTACACAGTGATTATCTGTTCCATTTACACAGTGATTATCTTTTCCAGTTACACAGTGATTATCTGTTCCATTTACACAGTGATTATCTGTTCCATTTACACAGTGATTATCTGTTCCAGTTACACAGTGATTATCTGTTCCAGTTACACAGTGATTATCTGTTCCAGTTACACACTGATTATCTGTTCCAGTTACACAGTGATTATCTGTTCCATTTACACAGTGATTATCTGTTCCATTTACACAGTGATTATCTGTTCCAGCTGCACAGTGATTATCTGTTCCAGTAACACAGTGATTATCTGTTCCATTTACACAGTGATTATCTTTTCCAGTTACACAGTGATTATCTGTTCCATTTACACAGTGATTATCTGTTCCAGTTACACAGTGATTATCTGTTCCAGTTACACAGTGATTATCTGTTCCATTTACACAGTGATTATCTGTTCCAGCTGCACAGTGATTATCTGTTCCAGTAACACAGTGATTATCTGTTCCATTTACACAGTGATTATCTTTTCCAGTTACACAGTGATTATCTGTTCCATTTACACAGTGATTATCTGTTCCATTTACACAGTGATTATCTGTTCCAGTTACACACTGATTATCTGTTCCAGTTACACAGTGATTATCTGTTCCATTTACACAGTGATTATCTGTTCCATTTACACAGTGATTATCTGTTCCAGCTGCACAGTGATTATCTGTTCCAGTTACACAGTGATTATCTGTTCCATTTACACAGTGATTATCTGTTCCATTTACACAGTGATTATCTGTTCCAGCTGCACAGTGATTATCTGTTCCATTTACACAGTGATTATCTGTTCCATTTACACAGTGATTATCTCTTCCATTTACACAGTGATTAACTGTTCCATTTACACAGTGATTATATTTTCCAGCTGCACAGTGATTATCTGTTCCAGCTGCACAGTGATTATCTGTTCCAGCTGCACAGTGATTATCTGTTCCAGCTGCACAGTGATTATCTGTTCCAGTTACACAGTGATTATCTGTTCCAGCTGCACACTGATTATCTGTTCCAGCTGAACAGTGATTATCTGTTCCAGTTACACAGTGATTATCTGTTCCATTTACACAGTGATTATCTCTTCCATTTACACAGTGATTAACTGTTCCATTTACACAGTGATTATCTGTTCCAGCTGCACAGTGATTATCTGTTCCAGCTGCACAGTGATTATCTGTTCCAGTTACACAGTGATTATCTGTTCCAGCTGAACAGTGATTATCTGTTCCAGTTACACAGTGATTATCTGTTCCATTTACACAGTGATTATCTGTTCCATTTACACAGTGATTATCTCTTCCATTTACACAGTGATTAACTGTTCCATTTACACAGTGATTATCTTTTCCAGCTGCACAGTGATTATCTGTTCCAGCTGCACAGTGATTATCTGTTCCAGCTGCACAGTGATTATCTGTTCCAGCTGCACAGTGATTATCTGTTCCAGTTACACAGTGATTATCTGTTCCAGCTGCACACTGATTATCTGTTCCAGCTGAACAGTGATTATCTGTTCCAGTTACACAGTGATTATCTGTTCCAGTTACACACTGATTATCTGTTCCATTTACACAGTGATTATCTCTTCCATTTACACAGTGATTAACTGTTCCATTTACACAGTGATTATCTGTTCCAGCTGCACAGTGATTATCTGTTCCAGCTGCACAGTGATTATCTGTTCCAGCTGCACAGTGATTATCTGTTCCAGTTACACAGTGATTATCTGTTCCACTTACACACTGATTATCTGTTCCATTTACACAGTGATTATCTCTTCCATTTACACAGTGATTAACTGTTCCATTTACACACTGATTATCTGTTCCAGCTGCACAGTGATTATCTGTTCCACTTACACACTGATTATCTGTTCCAGTTACACACTGATTATCTGTTCCAGCTGCACAGTGATTATCTGTTCCAGTTACACAGTGATTATCTGTTCCACTTACACACTGATTATCTGTTCCATTTACACAGTGATTATCTGTTCCAGTTACACACTGATTATCTGTTCCAGCTGCACAGTGATTATCTGTTCCAGTTACACAGTGATTATCTGTTCCAGCTGCACAGTGATTATCTGTTCCAGCTGCACAGTGATTATCTGTTCCAGTTACACAGTGATTATCTGTTCCACTTACACACTGATTATCTGTTCCATTTACACAGTGATTATCTCTTCCATTTACACAGTGATTAACTGTTCCATTTACACAGTGATTATCTGTTCCAGCTGCACAGTGATTATCTGTTCCAGCTGCACAGTGATTATCTGTTCCAGCTGCACAGTGATTATCTGTTCCAGTTACACAGTGATTATCTGTTCCAGCTGCACACTGATTATCTGTTCCAGCTGAACAGTGATTATCTGTTCCAGTTACACAGTGATTATCTGTTCCACTTACACACTGATTATCTGTTCCATTTACACAGTGATTATCTCTTCCATTTACACAGTGATTAACTGTTCCATTTACACAGTGATTATCTGTTCCAGCTGCACAGTGATTATCTGTTCCAGCTGCACAGTGATTATCTGTTCCAGTTACACAGTGATTATCTGTTCCAGCTGAACAGTGATTATCTGTTCCAGTTACACAGTGATTATCTGTTCCAGTTACACAGTGATTATCTGTTCCAGTTACACACTGATTATCTGTTCCAGTTACACAGTGATTATCTGTTCCATTTACACAGTGATTATCTGTTCCAGCTGCACAGTGATTATCTGTTCCAGTAACACAGTGATTATCTGTTCCATTTACACAGTGATTATCTTTTCCAGTTACACAGTGATTATCTGTTCCATTTACACAGTGATTATCTGTTCCATTTACACAGTGATTATCTGTTCCAGTTACACAGTGATTATCTGTTCCAGTTACACAGTGATTATCTGTTCCATTTACACACTGATTATCTTTTCCAGTTACACAGTGATTATCTGTTCCATTTACACAGTGATTATCTTTTCCAGTTACACAGTGATTATCTGTTCCATTTACACAGTGATTATCTGTTCCATTTACACAGTGATTATCTGTTCCAGTTACACAGTGATTATCTGTTCCAGTTACACAGTGATTATCTGTTCCAGTTACACACTGATTATCTGTTCCAGTTACACAGTGATTATCTGTTCCATTTACACAGTGATTATCTGTTCCATTTACACAGTGATTATCTGTTCCAGCTGCACAGTGATTATCTGTTCCAGTAACACAGTGATTATCTGTTCCATTTACACAGTGATTATCTTTTCCAGTTACACAGTGATTATCTGTTCCATTTACACAGTGATTATCTGTTCCATTTACACAGTGATTATCTGTTCCAGTTACACAGTGATTATCTGTTCCAGTTAGACAGTGATTATCTGTTCCATTTACACAGTGATTATCTGTTCCAGCTGCACAGTGATTATCTGTTCCAGTTACACAGTGATTATCTGTTCCATTTACACAGTGATTATCTGTTCCAGTTACACAGTGATTATCTGTTCCAGTAACACAGTGATTATCTGTTCCATTTACACAGTGATTATCTGTTCCAGGAACACAGTGATTATCTGTTCCAGTTACACAGTGATTATCTGTTCCATTTACACAGTGATTATCTGTTCCAGTTACACAGTGATTATCTGTTCCAGTAACACAGTGATTATCTGTTCCATTTACACAGTGATTATCTTTTCCAGTTACACAGTGATTATCTGTTCCATTTACACAGTGATTATCTGTTCCATTTACACATTGATTATCTGTTCCAGTTACACACTGATTATCTGTTCCAGTTACACAGTGATTATCTGTTCCATTTACACAGTGATTATCTGTTCCAGTTACACACTGATTATCTGTTCCAGTTACACAGTGATTATCTGTTCCATTTACACAGTGATTATCTGTTCCATTTACACAGTGATTATCTGTTCCAGTTACACAGTGATTATCTGTTCCATTTACACAGTGATTATCTGTTCCAGTTACACACTGATTATCTGTTCCAGTTACACAGTGATTATCTGTTCCATTTACACACTGATTATCTTTTCCAGTTACACAGTGATTATCTGTTCCATTTACACAGTGATTATCTTTTCCAGTTACACAGTGATTATCTGTTCCATTTACACAGTGATTATCTGTTCCATTTACACAGTGATTATCTGTTCCAGTTACACAGTGATTATCTGTTCCAGTTACACAGTGATTATCTGTTCCAGTTACACACTGATTATCTGTTCCAGTTACACAGTGATTATCTGTTCCATTTACACAGTGATTATCTGTTCCATTTACACAGTGATTATCTGTTCCAGCTGCACAGTGATTATCTGTTCCAGTAACACAGTGATTATCTGTTCCATTTACACAGTGATTATCTTTTCCAGTTACACAGTGATTATCTGTTCCATTTACACAGTGATTATCTGTTCCATTTACACAGTGATTATCTGTTCCAGTTACACAGTGATTATCTGTTCCAGTTAGACAGTGATTATCTGTTCCATTTACACAGTGATTATCTGTTCCAGCTGCACAGTGATTATCTGTTCCAGTTACACAGTGATTATCTGTTCCATTTACACAGTGATTATCTGTTCCAGTTACACAGTGATTATCTGTTCCAGTAACACAGTGATTATCTGTTCCATTTACACAGTGATTATCTGTTCCAGTTACACAGTGATTATCTGTTCCAGTTACACAGTGATTATCTGTTCCATTTACACAGTGATTATCTGTTCCAGTTACACAGTGATTATCTGTTCCAGTAACACAGTGATTATCTGTTCCATTTACACAGTGATTATCTTTTCCAGTTACACAGTGATTATCTGTTCCATTTACACAGTGATTATCTGTTCCATTTACACATTGATTATCTGTTCCAGTTACACACTGATTATCTGTTCCAGTTACACGGTGATTATCTGTTCCATTTACACAGTGATTATCTGTTCCAGTTACACACTGATTATCTGTTCCAGTTACACAGTGATTATCTGTTCCATTTACACAGTGATTATCTGTTCCATTTACACAGTGATTATCTGTTCCAGTTACACAGTGATTATCTGTTCCATTTACACAGTGATTATCTGTTCCAGTTACACACTGATTATCTGTTCCAGTTACACAGTGATTATCTGTTCCATTTACACACTGATTATCTGTTCCAGTTACACAGTGATTATCTGTTCCATTTACACAGTGATTATCTTTTCCAGTTACACAGTGATTATCTGTTCCAGCTGCACAGTGATTATCTGTTCCATTTACACAGTGATTATCTTTTCCAGTTACACACTGATTATCTGTTCCAGTTACACAGTGATTATCTGTTCCATTTACACAGTGATTATCTTTTCCAGTTACACAGTGATTATCTGTTCCAGTTACACAGTGATTATCTGTTCCATTTACACAGTGATTATCTTTTCCAGTTACACAGTGATTATCTGTTCCAGCTGCACAGTGATTATCTGTTCCATTTACACAGTGATTATCTGTTCCAGCTGCACAGTGATTATCTGTTCCATTTACACAGTGATTATCTGTTCCATTTACACAGTGATTATCTTTTCCAGTTACACAGTGATTATCTGTTCCATTTACACAGTGATTATCTGTTCCATTTACACAGTGATTATCTGTTCCAGTTACACAGTGATTATCTGTTCCAGTTACACAGTGATTATCTGTTCCATTTACACACTGATTCTCTTTTCCAGTTACACAGTGATTATCTGTTCCATTTACACAGTGATTATCTTTTCCAGTTACACAGTGATTATCTGTTCCATTTACACAGTGATTATCTGTTCCATTTACACAGTGATTATCTGTTCCAGTTACACAGTGATTATCTGTTCCAGTTACACAGTGATTATCTGTTCCAGTTACACACTGATTATCTGTTCCAGTTACACAGTGATTATCTGTTCCATTTACACAGTGATTATCTGTTCCATTTACACAGTGATTATCTGTTCCAGCTGCACAGTGATTATCTGTTCCAGTAACACAGTGATTATCTGTTCCATTTACACAGTGATTATCTTTTCCAGTTACACAGTGATTATCTGTTCCATTTACACAGTGATTATCTGTTCCAGTTACACAGTGATTATCTGTTCCAGTTACACAGTGATTATCTGTTCCATTTACACAGTGATTATCTGTTCCAGCTGCACAGTGATTATCTGTTCCAGTAACACAGTGATTATCTGTTCCATTTACACAGTGATTATCTTTTCCAGTTACACAGTGATTATCTGTTCCATTTACACAGTGATTATCTGTTCCATTTACACAGTGATTATCTGTTCCAGTTACACAGCTGATTATCTGTTCCAGTTACACAGTGATTATCTGTTCCATTTACACAGTGATTATCTGTTCCATTTACACAGTGATTATCTGTTCCAGCTGACACAGTGATTATCTGTTCCAGTTACACAGTGATTATCTGTTCCATTTACACAGTGATTATCTGTTCCATTTACACAGTGATTATCTGTTCCAGTTACACACTGATTATCTGTTCCAGTTACACAGTGATTATCTGTTCCATTTACACAGTGATTATCTTTTCCAGTTACACAGTGATTATCTGTTCCATTTACACAGTGATTATCTGTTCCATTTACACAGTGATTATCTGTTCCAGTTACACAGTGATTATCTGTTCCAGTTACACAGTGATTATCTGTTCCATTTACACAGTGATTATCTGTTCCAGCTGCACAGTGATTATCTGTTCCAGTAACACAGTGATTATCTGTTCCATTTACACAGTGATTATCTTTTCCAGTTACACAGTGATTATCTGTTCCATTTACACAGTGATTATCTGTTCCATTTACACATTGATTATCTGTTCCAGTTACACACGTGATTATCTGTTCCAGTTACACAGTAATTATCTGTTCCATTTACACAGTGATTATCTGTTCCAGTTACACACTGATTATCTGTTCCAGTTACACAGTGATTATCTGTTCCATTTACACTGTGATTATCTGTTCCATTTACACAGTGATTATCTGTTCCAGTTACACAGTGATTATCTGTTCCATTTACACAGTGATTATCTGTTCCAGTTACACACTGATTATCTGTTCCAGTTACACAGTGATTATCTGTTCCATTTACACACTGATTATCTGTTCCAGTTACACAGTGATTATCTGTTCCATTTACACAGTGATTATCTGTTCCATTTACACAGTGATTATCTGTTCCAGTTACACAGTGATTATCTGTTCCATTTACACAGTGATTATCTGTTCCATTTACACAGTGATTATCTGTTCCAGTTACACAGTGATTATCTGTTCCAGTTACACACTGATTCTCTTTTCCAGTTACACAGTGATTATCTGTTCCATTTACACAGTGATTATCTTTTCCAGTTACACAGTGATTATCTGTTCCATTTACACAGTGATTATCTGTTCCATTTACACAGTGATTATCTGTTCCAGTTACACAGTGATTATCTGTTCCAGTTACACAGTGATTATCTGTTCCAGTTACACACTGATTATCTGTTCCAGTTACACAGTGATTATCTGTTCCATTTACACAGTGATTATCTGTTCCATTTACACAGTGATTATCTGTTCCAGCTTACACAGTGATTATCTGTTCCAGTAACACAGTGATTATCTGTTCCATTTACACAGTGATTATCTTTTCCAGTTACACAGTGATTATCTGTTCCATTTACACAGTGATTATCTGTTCCAGTTACACAGTGATTATCTGTTCCAGTTACACAGTGATTATCTGTTCCATTTACACAGTGATTATCTGTTCCAGCTGCACAGTGATTATCTGTTCCAGTAACACAGTGATTATCTGTTCCATTTACACAGTGATTATCTTTTCCAGTTACACAGTGATTATCTGTTCCATTTACACAGTGATTATCTGTTCCATTTACACAGTGATTATCTGTTCCAGTTACACACTGATTATCTGTTCCAGTTACACAGTGATTATCTGTTCCATTTACACAGTGATTATCTGTTCCATTTACACAGTGATTATCTGTTCCAGCTGCACAGTGATTATCTGTTCCATTTACACAGTGATTATCTTTTCCAGTTACACAGTGATTATCTGTTCCAGTTACACAGTGATTATCTGTTCCAGTTACACAGTGATTATCTGTTCCATTTACACAGTGATTATCTGTTCCATTACACAGTGATTATCTGTTCCAGTTACACAGTGATTATCTGTTCCAGTTACACAGTGATTATCTGTTCCACTTACACAGTGATTATCTGTTCCATTTACACAGTGATTATCTGTTCCATTTACACAGTGATTATCTTTTCCAGTTACACAGTGATTATCTGTTCCATTTACACAGTGATTATCTGTTCCATTTACACAGTGATTATCTGTTCCAGTTACACAGTGATTATCTGTTCCAGTTACACAGTGATTATCTGTTCCATTTACACAGTGATTATCTGTTCCATTTACACAGTGATTATCTGTTCCACTTACACAGTGATTATCTGTTCCATTTACACAGTGATTATCTGTTCCATTTACACAGTGATTATCTGTTCCAGTTACACACTGATTATCTGTTCCACTTACACAGTGATTATCTGTTCCATTTACACAGTGATTATCTGTTCCATTTACACAGTGATTATCTTTTCCAGTTACACAGTGATTATCTGTTCCATTTACACAGTGATTATCTGTTCCATTTACACAGTGATTATCTGTTCCAGTTACACAGTGATTATCTGTTCCATTTACACAGTGATTATCTGTTCCATTTACACAGTGATTATCTGTTCCAGTTACACACTGATTATCTGTTCCACTTACACAGTGATTATCTGTTCCATTTACACAGTGATTATCTGTTCCATTTACACAGTGATTATCTTTTCCAGTTACACAGTGATTATCTGTTCCATTTACACAGTGATTATCTGTTCCATTTACACAGTGATTATCTGTTCCAGTTACACAGTGATTATCTGTTCCAGTTACACAGTGATTATCTGTTCCATTTACACAGTGATTATCTTTTCCAGTTACACAGTGATTATCTGTTCCATTTACACAGTGATTATCTGTTCCATTTACACAGTGATTATCTGTTCCAGTTACACAGTGATTATCTGTTCCAGTTACACAGTGATTATCTGTTCCATTTACACAGTGATTATCTGTTCCATTTACACAGTGATTATCTGTTCCAGTTACACAGTGATTATCTGTTCCAGTTACACAGTGATTATCTGTTCCATTTACACAGTGATTATCTGTTCCATTTACACAGTGATTATCTGTTCCAGTTACACAGTGATTATCTGTTCCATTTACACACTGATTATCTTTTCCAGCTGCACAGTGATTATCTGTTCCAGCTGCTCAGTGATTATCTGTTCCAGCTTCACAGTGATTATCTGTTCCAGTTACACAGTGATTATCTGTTCCAGCTACACAGTGATTATCGGTTCCAGCTGCACAGTGATTATCTGTTCCAGTTACACACTGATTATCTGTTCCATTTACACAGTGATTATCTGTTCCATTTACACAGTGATTATCTGTTCCATTTACACAGTGATTATCTGTTCCAGCTGCACAGTGATTATCTGTTCCAGTTACACAGTGATTATCTGTTCCAGCTACACAGTGATTATCTGTTCCAGCTGCACAGTGATTATCTGTTCCAGTTACACACTGATTATCTGTTCCATTTACACAGTGATTATCTGTTCCATTTACACAGTGATTATCTGTTCCAGCTGCACAGTGATTATCTGTTCCAGTTACACAGTGATTATCTGTTCCAGCTGCACAGTGATTATCTGTTCCAGTTACACAGTGATTATCTGTTCCAGCTACACAGTGATTATCTGTTCCAGCTGCACAGTGATTATCTGTTCCAGTTACACACTGATTATCTGTTCCATTTACACAGTGATTATCTGTTCCATTTACACAGTGATTATCTGTTCCATTTACACAGTGATTATCTGTTCCAGCTGCACAGTGATTATCTGTTCCAGTTACACAGTGATTATCTGTTCCAGCTACACAGTGATTATCTGTTCCAGCTGCACAGTGATTATCTGTTCCAGTTACACACTGATTATCTGTTCCATTTACACAGTGATTATCTGTTCCATTTACACAGTGGTTATCTGTTCCATTTACACAGTGATTATCTGTTCCAAGCTGCACAGTGATTATCTGTTCCAGTTACACAGTGATTATCTGTTCCAGTTACACAGTGATTATCTGTTCCAGTTACACAGTGATTATCTGTTCCATTTACACAGTGATTATCTTTTCCAGTTACACAGTGATTATCTGTTCCATTTACACAGTGATTATCTGTTCCATTTACACAGTGATTATCTGTTCCATTTACACAGTGATTATCTGTTCCATTTACACCGTGATTATCTGTTCCATTTACACAGTGATTATCTTTCCAGTTACACAGTGATTATCTGTTCCATTTACACAGTGATTATCTGTTCCATTTACACAGTGATTATCTGTTCCATTTACACAGTGATTATCTGTTCCAGTTACACAGTGATTATCTGTTCCATTTACACAGTGATTATCTTTTCCAGTTACACAGTGATTATCTGTTCCAGCTACACAGTGATTATCTGTTCCATTTACACCGTGATTATCTGTTCCATTTACACAGTGATTATCTGTTCCAGCTGCACAGTGATTATCTGTTCCAGTTACACAGTGATTATCTGTTCCATTTACACAGTGATTATCTTTTCCAGTTACACAGTGATTATCTGTTCCATTTACACCGTGATTATCTGTCCATTTACACAGTGATTATCTGTTCCATTTACACAGTGATTATCTGTTCCATTTACACAGTGATTATCTGTTCCAGTTACACAGTGATTATCTGTTCCATTTACACAGTGATTATCTGTTCCATTTACACAGTGATTATCTGTTCCATTTACACAGTGATTATCTTTTCCAGTTACACAGTGATTATCTGTTCCATTTACACAGTGATTATCTTTTCCAGTTACACAGTGATTATCTGTTCCATTTACACAGTGATTATCTGTTCCAGCTGCACAGTGATTATCTGTTCCAGTTACACAGTGATTATCTGTTCCATTTACACAGTGATTATCTGTTCCAGTTACACAGTGATTATCTGTTCCATTTACACAGTGATTATCTTTTCCAGTTACACAGTGATTATCTGTTCCATTTACACAGTGATTATCTGTTCCATTTACACAGTGATTATCTTTCCAGTTACACAGTGATTATCTGTTCCATTTACACAGTGATTATCTGTTCCAGCTGCACAGTGATTATCTGTTCCATTTACACAGTGATTATCTTTTCCATTTACACAGTGATTATCTGTTCCAGCTGCACAGTGATTATCTGTTCCATTTACACAGTGATTATCTTTTCCAGTTACACAGTGATTATCTGTTCCATTTACACAGTGATTATCTGTTCCAGCTGCACAGTGATTATCTGTTCCATTTACACAGTGATTATCTTTTCCAGTTACACAGTGATTATCTGTTCCAGTTACACAGTGATTATCTGTTCCAGCTGCACAGTGATTATCTGTTCCATTTACACAGTGATTATCTTTTCCAGTTACACAGTGATTATCTGTTCCATTTACACAGTGATTATCTGTTCCAGTTACACAGTGATTATCTGTTCCATTTACACAGTGATTATCTGTTCCATTTACACAGTGATTATCTGTTCCAGCTGCACAGTGATTATCTGTTCCAGTTACACAGTGATTATCTGTTCCATTTACACAGTGATTATCTGTTCCAGCTGCACAGTGATTATCTGTTCCATTTACACAGTGATTATCTGTTCCATTTACACAGTGATTATCTGTTCCAGCTGCACAGTGATTATCTGTTCCAGTTACACAGTGATTATCTGTTCCATTTACACAGTGATTATCTGTTCCAGCTGCACAGTGATTATCTTTTCCATTTACACAGTGATTATCTGTTCCAGCTGCACAGTGATTATCTGTTCCATTTACACAGTGATTATCTTTTCCAGTTACACAGTGATTATCTGTTCCATTTACACAGTGATTATCTGTTCCAGCTGCACAGTGATTATCTGTTCCAGTTACACAGTGATTATCTGTTCCATTTACACAGTGATTATCTGTTCCAGTTACACAGTGATTATCTGTTCCATTTACACAGTGATTATCTGTTCCATTTACACAGTGATTATCTTTTCCAGTTACACAGTGATTATCTGTTCCATTTACACAGTGATTATCTGTTCCAGCTGCACAGTGATTATCTGTTCCATTTACACAGTGATTATCTTTTCCATTTACACAGTGATTATCTGTTCCAGCTGCACAGTGATTATCTGTTCCATTTACACAGTGATTATCTTTTCCAGTTACACAGTGATTATCTGTTCCATTTACACAGTGATTATCTGTTCCATTTACACAGTGATTATCTTTTCCAGTTACACAGTGATTATCTGTTCCATTTACACAGTGATTATCTGTTCCAGCTGCACAGTGATTATCTGTTCCATTTACACAGTGATTATCTTTTCCATTTACACAGTGATTATCTGTTCCAGCTGCACAGTGATTATCTGTTCCATTTACACAGTGATTATCTTTTCCATTTACACAGTGATTATCTGTTCCATTTACACAGTGATTATCTGTTCCAGCTGCACAGTGATTATCTGTTCCATTTACACAGTGATTATCTTTTCCAGTTACACAGTGATTATCTGTTCCAGTTACACAGTGATTATCTGTTCCAGCTGCACAGTGATTATCTGTTCCATTTACACAGTGATTATCTTTTCCAGTTACACAGTGATTATCTGTTCCATTTACACAGTGATTATCTGTTCCAGTTACACAGTGATTATCTGTTCCATTTACACAGTGATTATCTGTTCCAGTTACACAGTGATTATCTGTTCCATTTACACAGTGATTATCTTTTCCAGTTACACAGTGATTATCTGTTCCATTTACACAGTGATTATCTGTTCCATTTACACAGTGATTATCTTTTCCAGTTACACAGTGATTATCTGTTCCATTTACACAGTGATTATCTGTTCCAGCTGCACAGTGATTATCTGTTCCAGTTACACAGTGATTATCTGTTCCATTTACACAGTGATTATCTGTTCCAGTTACACAGTGATTATCTGTTCCATTTACACAGTGATTATCTTTTCCAGTTACACAGTGATTATCTGTTCCATTTACACAGTGATTATCTGTTCCATTTACACAGTGATTATCTTTTCCAGTTACACAGTGATTATCTGTTCCATTTACACAGTGATTATCTGTTCCAGCTGCACAGTGATTATCTGTTCCATTTACACAGTGATTATCTTTTCCATTTACACAGTGATTATCTGTTCCAGCTGCACAGTGATTATCTGTTCCATTTACACAGTGATTATCTTTTCCAGTTACACAGTGATTATCTGTTCCATTTACACAGTGATTATCTGTTCCAGCTGCACAGTGATTATCTGTTCCATTTACACAGTGATTATCTGTTCCATTACACAGTGATTATCTGTTCCAGCTGCACAGTGATTATCTGTTCCATTTACACAGTGATTATCTTTTCCAGTTACACAGTGATTATCTGTTCCATTTACACAGTGATTATCTGTTCCAGTTACACAGTGATTATCTGTTCCATTTACACAGTGATTATCTGTTCCATTTACACAGTGATTATCTGTTCCAGCTGCACAGTGATTATCTGTTCCATTTACACAGTGATTATCTTTTCCAGTTACACAGTGATTATCTGTTCCATTTACACAGTGATTATCTGTTCCAGTTACACAGTGATTATCTGTTCCATTTACACAGTGATTATCTTTTCCAGTTACACAGTGATTATCTGTTCCATTTACACAGTGATTATCTGTTCCATTTACACAGTGATTATCTGTTCCATTTACACAGTGATTATCTGTTCCAGTTACACAGTGATTATCTGTTCCATTTACACAGTGATTATCTGTTCCAGTTACACAGTGATTATCTGTTCCATTTACACAGTGATTATCTGTTCCATTTACACAGTGATTATCTTTTCCAGTTACACAGTGATTATCTGTTCCATTTACACAGTGATTATCTGTTCCATTTACACAGTGATTATCTGTTCCATTTACACAGTGATTATCTGTTCCAGTTACACAGTGATTATCTGTTCCATTTACACAGTGATTATCTGTTCCAGTTACACAGTGATTATCTGTTCCATTTACACAGTGATTATCTGTTCCATTTACACAGTGATTATCTGTTCCATTTACACAGTGATTATCTGTTCCATTTACACAGTGATTATCTGTTCCAGTTACACAGTGATTATCTGTTCCATTTACACAGTGATTATCTGTTCCAGCTGCACAGTGATTATCTGTTCCATTTACACAGTGATTATCTTTTCCAGTTCAGTATTCCATTACAGTGATTATCTGTTCCATTTACACAGTGATTATCTGTTCCATTTACACAGTGATTATCTGTTCCAGTTACACAGTGATTATCTGTTCCATTTACACAGTGATTATCTGTTCCAGTTACACAGTGATTATCTGTTCCATTTACACAGTGATTATCTGTTCCATTTACACAGTGATTATCTTTTCCAGTTACACAGTGATTATCTGTTCCATTTACACAGTGATTATCTGTTCCAGTTACACAGTGATTATCTGTTCCATTTACACAGTGATTATCTGTTCCAGCTGCACAGTGATTATCTGTTCA